>NW_023253663.1:0-6320 GCF_002007445.2 Ailuropoda melanoleuca | reverse complement strand
TAACATTATTCCATGTTAATGAATATTTTGATGTTGTATATGCAACACTGTAGCTAAGTTTCCATTATAAATTCTTATTTAAAGTATATAACACCAATATGAGTCTTATAGACCTTGCAGACTCAGCTGTTTTCCTAGTTCCAAATATCTACATGATATTTAAACTGAGCTTCACAAAATAGCACTGTTGCAGAGACAGTGTGTTAGCCCCCCTACCCATTTCTTACATTCTTTCTTTAGTCAACCCTTGCAGCTAGGTATGATCGTTGACTAAGTTACCTCCAGGCAAGTGTGAACTGAGTGTTGTGTGCAACTTCCAGGTCCTATGCTTAGAGAGGAGAGGCATGTCTCCATTTCCTCTGGGTTGAATTATGGTAAAGGGATTGAGAGCACACGACGGAAGCTGCCTATTGAAGAAGCCAGAGCAACAAGGTAGACGGAGCCTAGGTCCATGACATCAAGTATGAACTGCTAACATTTCAAGTTACATGAGAGAGAGAAAAAATCTTGTTTAATGCCTTGCTCTGTTGACTTTTGTCAGGCAGCTGACCTGGTATCCCAACTACATCCAGAACCTTAAATATCAATATGCTAAAATGTTAAAATGATGAAAGCAACGCTTTTGTGTATTTAGGAATGTCTTTTCTTAAAAAAAAAAATCTAGTGTTTTACAGATCCCCAGCAATTAATCTATACATGCACCAGGGATTAGGGATATCCCAAGTTACTAATTCCTGATTTAGGCTAAGGTGGGAAACGTGTGATTTGAAGTGAAATACACAAGCAGGTTTAAATTAGGCTAGGGCAATAATAATGATAGTGATAAACACAGCTAGTAATCATAAAGCACTTAATACGTGTCAGGCACTGATATTCTAAGTCTTATACCTGTTTACTCATTTAATTCTCACAGTAATCCTGTGGGACTGTTAGTATCCCATTTAAGAAAGGAGGATATGTGTAATTCAAACACAGAGAAGCTAAGTAACATGGCCGAGATCACCCAACTAGTTAAGAAAAGTGGTGGGGTTTCAACCTGGGCAGTAAAATTTAAGGCTCTGCTCTTATCTGTTTTCTTTATCATGATAACGACCTAGTGCATGTTAAAGACCTAGTGGAGAAGTGGGGGGTAGCTTACACAGTGTTTTGTTTATCATATGTGTACAATTACTATAAATAATCCCCAAGTACATGTTCCCATTTNCTAGTGGAGAAGTGGGGGGGCAGCTTACACAGTGTTTTGTTTATCATATGTGTACAATTACTATAAATAATCCCCAAGTACATGTTCCCATTTGAATGGGACTTTTCCCTGAACTGTCTAGTGTTTCCTTTAGGTCCCAAATTACAGAAAATTACTGTGTTCTTAAATTCTCAGGAGCTTTTAAAACTATGTCTCAGAGAGTAGCACTCTATGACCTAAAACAGCTTAAAATTGTTTCCTAGCACAGGAATGTTTCCTAGTAAGTTGTATCCAGCCTTTCTTGACTTTAGAATAGACAAGGTATCTTTTTAAAAATATTAAAAATTGCATTCAAATTGTATTATTTTACTCATACTGAATAAACTAAAACAAAAACCACTGAATTGTACACCTGAAACTAGTATTATACCATATGTTAATGAACTGGAATTTAAATAAGAACTAAAAACAACAAAAATAAACTTCCTTGTAATCTATTTACTAAATCACTTGTGCTCATTTATCTATAGATGCTCTATCAGTTCTTGTACATTTGCAAATATATTGAATATGGATACCACGAGTAAGGTAAATGTATCTGATTGCTTTATACTTTCTTGCTGCTGACTAAATGTGGTTTAGAGCAGACACATACAATAGGTTAAATCATATTAAGTGTCCCAAAGGGTAACAGTCAAGTCAACAATTGCATATTAACTCACTGGAATGTTACTTCCCAACTTTTGTTGCAAGAACAGTATACAAATACTTAACCTTCTCAGCAACAACACTCTCTACATTTTTATTTATTTATCTTTTTGGAGAAGATAAAAACCGGGCTGACTCAAGAGCATTTTGCCTACTTAATGGTTTCTTCTCAGGCAATTACTTTTGTAGGAATTTAAGGAATTTTTGAAAAGAACAAACCCTGATGTATTTGTGTACTGAAATATAGTGTGTGTGTATGTGCCTCCAGAACCAGTTTTCTAGTGTACAATTGGGGTAATAACATGATTTAAGTATTTCTACATAGATGAAATTCACAGAGCTTCTCTTTAGAGTGATTTATTTGATGCAACATAAAGTTATTGCCCTTGGTCACAAATTTTTCAGATTCATTATATTAATAAGTGTTTTCTCCAGTATGACTCTTCTGATAGCTAATGAGGTTGAAGCCATTAACAAGACTAATAAGTAGAGAATTCTGGTTGAAGGTAATTCCACATTGATTGCATTTATAGGGCTCTTTCAGTATATATTCTTTTGGTAATTAATAAAGTTATTCTTCTGGATGAAGTCTTATCAACACTGACAACGTTCATATAGTTGCTCTCCATATGATTTTTTTTCTTTTTTTTTTAAAGATTTTTTTATTTATTCATTTGAGAGTGAGAGAGAGAGAGAGAGTGAGAGCAAGAGCAGAGGGGAAAGGCAGAAAGAGAGGGAGAAGCAGACTCCCCGCTGAGCAGAGAGCCCCACGCAGGGCTCAATCCCAGGCCCCTGGGACCATGACCTGGGCTGAAGGCAGCTGCTTAACTGACTGAGCCAGGCAGGCGCCCCTCTCCATATGATTTTTTGTATGCAAAATAAAGGCAGAATTCTGTCTGAAGAATTATCCACAATCATGGCATTTATATTTCTCTCCAGCTTGGGTTCTTTGATGTGAAAAAAGTGAGGGTTTCAACTATTTTTCACAGTCTTTACACTTGTATGGTTTCATCCAGTTGTGAATTCTCCAATGCATAATGAGAGGAAGTTTCTGGCTTAAGACTTCCCACATTCATTACATTCACAGGAACTCTCTCTTATATGAGTTCTCTGATACATAATGAGTTGGATGTTCTGTCTAAAAGATTTGCCACAATTAGAACTTTCATAAGGTNGAAGTTTCTGGCTTAAGACTTCCCACATTCATTACGTTCACAGGAACTCTCTCTTATGTGAGTTCTCTGATACATAATGAGTTGGATGTTCTGTCTAAAAGATTTGCCACAATTAGAACTTTCATAAGGTTTCTCTCTGGTATGAGTTATCTAATGTCTCATAAGCCTAGAGCCATGAAAAGAAGGCTTTTTCCAGATGGATTATAGGTAGATAGTTTGTTTCCAGCATGAGTTCTCCAATGTGCACAAAAAGCAATAGAAGCAGCTAAAATCTTTCTACATATTACTACATTCTTTACATTCATATTTTCCTCACCAATATGATTTTTATGATGTTAATGTCATGAGAACTCCAGCTACATATTCTTTACACTTATGAGGTTTTCCTTTTTATTTGTATTCTTAGATGTACCGAAGGATGTACTATGAGTAAGAGAGTTTATCACTATCATTTGTAGATTTTATCTCCTGCTGGAGTTCTTGAAAATTAACTAAGGTGAATGTTCCAACAAAAAGATTTGATTACATTTGTTCCTCTTATTTTTGTGACCTTCCTGATGTCCAGTGAAGTAAACTATTTGAGTTAATTATTTAAACTTTCAACACGGGTTTGGTATTTACAGAGCAATTCCTTAAACATTAGCTGAACAGGAAAGAATATGATCCCTTCAATAGTCACCATTCCCACAGATTTTCTTCTAAATAAGTACCTACTTTTGGATGAATGCAATTTGCCTCAAATGTCTCTCCTCATTTTCCTGATAATTGTCCAACTGGCCTTTACATTTCCAGATTCCTAATGACAGTTACCTAGAAATATTTCTTACCATTTCTTCCATTTTAATATCCTAGAATTATTATATTCAGAAATGCTATTTTTGGAAATGGACGATTTAATTTCAACTCCAGTCTCTGAGTTTGACCAGGTGTCTTGGTAAATTACTTTCCCTACCAGCCCTGGCTATTTAGCCTTTTCCAACTAGAGGATTTACATTTGTTTGGAATGTTGATGCCTTGAGGAAACTGGGTTCTTACTTTTTCTCAAGCACTGCATTTTTATGCAAACTGCTGTGCAGTACAAAGCTGCTTTTACTCCTCCTTGGTGTAGTTTACAACCACATCCTTGAAGGTCACCCATGTCTGGAAATGGACAGTTAGTAACTCAGCTTCCATTTCCTCTTCTTTCTTGATGGTGATTTCTTGAGTAAGTGGAGAGACCTGAGAACGCTATACGTCCTTGCTGAGCCAGATTCAGCTTGACTTGGCTGCCCCCACAGTGCCTTCACCTTGACCTGACTCACATGTACCATGAGCCAGCTGCTGCAGCCACCTCCATATCACCCCCAACCCCCACTCTGAGGCACTTGGGCTGACCTATGCCCAGAACTGCCAACTTGCATAGGAATGTCTTTTATTTTATTTTTTTTAAGATTTTATTCATTTATTTGAGAGAGAAAGAGAGAGCGAGTATGAGCAGGGGGAGCGGCAGAGGGAGAGGGAGAGGGAGAAGCAGGTTGCCCACTGAGCAGGGAGCCGGATACGGGGTTCAATCCCAGGACCCTGGGTCATGACCTGAGCTGAAGGCAGACACTTAACTGACTGAGCCACCCAGGCACCCCTAGGAATGTCTTTTAAAGAAAAGACTTCATTCTGATGAAGATCTGCTATACAATAAGGATTACATCCCCACGTCACATTATTTCAGAACTCAGACCTACTTCTTTTTACCTATTCATAAAATAAGGCAAGACTAAATTCTATCCTAATGATTTTAAACTTTTGTCTACGTTTCAGTTTATTAAAAAAAAATAAGGTATTAGAATATAAGGATTAGAAACCTGGTTTGGTCAGCAGAGTGTTTTTTTAAAGTAATAGAACTTACATGTGTTTGGCGGATCTTTATTGTCCAGTTCCTGTGGTTTCATAACTACCATGCCACTTTTCAAAAGTTTTCCTAAGTGTGGAATATGCTTCCATTAGAACTTAAAGCATTTTGTTTATTTTTTTCTTGCTCATCTGGTCTAATTGACTTAGTTTCACTGACTTAGTGACAAATGCTGTGTTTTTCACAACATCCAGGAGGTTCCGATCCCCTCAGACTTTAATATGACAGAAGATAGGAGAGTTAACATAAATGTAGTGCAATACCATAAACCTATACTGTTTTCCTTCCCGTGTATGAATGGCTTCTGAACGTACTTTCCGATAGTTAGGAAAGGATCTATTAACCAGCTCAGTGGCTGCATAACGTCAGGCTGTGTTCATCTGTTCTAGTAAAAATACCATGCCTGACACTGCGGCTACAACTGGAGTTACATCTTGGTCAAGTTTACTGTCACCTTTCAAGACCCATATAGTTTTCATAGAGGCCAGACTGGTGAATTAAATGGGGATAAGTTGCCACCCCTGGATCCTTTAGATCTTTAAGTTTCACACTAATACCTGCTATTCCCCCTGTTAGTAGATACTGTTTTTGATATACTATCTTGAAAGAACAAGGAGGGTAATAGCCAGGACTTCACTTGACCTTCCCTTCTGTAGTACTTTTATCTTAAAGGACAGTGAGCCAAACTGGGAGTTCTGCTATCTACAGTATATTCTTTTCAATTATACTTTCAGGGACCAGTAAATGACTGCTGGCTGGATGCACAGACTCAGTGAACCCATGTGAAGCAGATGTAGGTTGCAACTCAATTTATTACCTAACTCCCATATACCCACACTCTAGTTGGGAGTGGGGGGTTCATAATGATCTTTTGAGTCCCTGGATATCAATGTTAGTTCATACTCTGTGTCTAAATTTTCTCAAAACATCTAGTTTTCCCGTTTCTATACTGCATGATTGACTTATCCTTATCTGATCCCATTGGGAGTGCTGAAGTTTGAAAGTCCCCTCAGAGTCGTTCTATTTGAGGTAAAAGGATAAGATCTTTAGACCCTGGATGGACCACTCACTGGATGCAGTCTTCCTTCTGTCAAAGGCAGTTTTCAGAGAGGGACTCAGATGTAAGCCAATAATTCACATTTCTCCTGGTATCTGGAGAACTTGAGTGTTTTGGTCCTGAAAAGGGGATCTAGGCAACATACCCCAGTATCCACTCTAAAACTGTAACCCAATTGTGATAGCAGAATGTTATGAAAAAAAGTAAAGAAATAAGGTAGATGGGAAGCCCAATATCAGAATGTTCAAATGTATCCCCTGTAGTATCACCATAACATCACTGAGTGCAATATCCATCCATCCGTCCATCCAT
>NW_023253662.1:0-10098 GCF_002007445.2 Ailuropoda melanoleuca | reverse complement strand
CTCAAGAGACCAAATGAGATGTCCAGTGAATCCAGTTTTGTATTCCTCATTCTTATAACCTTGCCTGCCTTCCAGAGATCTAACCTCCTTGTACTTTACCTTAACCTTGACTTGATATGATTTTATTTAGTTGAAAGATTACATTGTGTTTAGTTGATTTGGGGAGATGTCAATAAATAAGCCATGTGGTCCTCTTCATGCGTGGTCTTGATAGAAAAGTCTCAATTCTCGCGTAGAGTCTGAAATAAATTCTGTCTTTGATTCTTCAAAGGGAGGGCCCATGAGTTGACAGCAAATATACCTCTGACAAAGTCTTTTAGTAGCAGAATAATGTCCCCAAAACATTTCCACGTCTTAATCTACAGAATCTGTGGATCTGTCTTGTGACAAGGGAAAATTAAGGTTGCAAATGGTATTAACATTGCTAGTCAGCTGACGCTAGAAAAAAGTTATTCAGATTATCTAGCTGGGCTCAACAGATCCAGATGTGGAAGAGGGAGGCAGAATTCTTGGAGTCACAGAGAGATTTTGAGATGCCCTGTTGCTGACTTTGAAGATAAACGGAGGGCACATGAGTCAGGGAATCCATGTGGCTCTAAAGTTGGGATAGGCAGGAAAAACTATTCTCCCCAGACCTCCAGAATGAACTCTTCCCTGCAGACAGTGATTTTAGCCCAGGGAGACCTACTTCAGACTTCAGACTTCCAGAACTATAAGAAAATAAATGTATTTGTTTGAAGGCAGCAGCATGGTCATTTGTTAAAACCACAATAAAAATCTAATCCAGGGGCATCCGGGTGGCTCAGTCGGTTAAGCATCTGTCTTCAGCTTGGGTCATGATCTCAGGGATTTAGGCTCGAACCCCTCATTGGGGCTCTCTGCTCAGCGGTAATTCTGCTTCTCTCTCTCCCTCCTCTCTCTATTTCTCTCTCTCTCTCTCTCTCTCTCAAAAAATAAATACAACCTTAAAAAAACCTAATCCAGACCTTTATTTTTTAAATTTTTTATTATGTTATGTTAGTCACCATACAGTACATCATTAGTTTTTGATGTAGTGTTCCATGATTTGTTGTTTGCGTATAACACCCAGTGCTGCATGGAATACCTGCCCTCCTTACTACTCATCACCAGGCTAGCGCATCCCCCCACTCCTCATCCCCTCTGAAGCCCTCAGTTTGTAGCAGTAGTCTCCTTGGGTCTTCCTTTCTCTCTATTTTTCTTCAGGTTATGTCTTGGGTTCCCCTTTTCACTTTATAACCATTAATTTTCACTTGGTGTGAATACAAGATGGTATTTTCTCAGTCATCTTTGGTAATGGTTTGGATTTATTAACAAGTAAGTCAATTCTCATATAGTTAATATCAATCCTCAGAATGATGGGATATGCAACTATTTTGGAAATCTCCCCAAAACTCATTTACAGAGATGTTTTCTTGTGTTATAGGAATAAAATTAACTCAAAGATTTGCCGCCCCCTTCTTTCCTGATCTGATTCACTTTCCGTCCAGTCACATCAACATTACTAAATTTCTCTGCTCCTTCACAATACAAATTCCTTGAATTTCAGATCTGTCTCTTGCTTATCTTTGAATCTGCGGTGCCTCATACAGTTCTCAGGGTGGTCCTTATGCTCAGTGAATGTTTGTTGAGTAAAGGTAGATATGCAGGTAGTTAAATAGTCAGAACCAGAAAATAAAAATGTATTGATTGAATCAAAGCTTTTGAGCTAGAAAAGAAATTTGGTGCTTTGCTTGTTTGCTTGTTCTTAGCCATCTCCATGCTCAGCATGGAGCCCAAGGCGGGACTTGAATTCACAACCCTAAGATCAAGACCTGAGCTGAGATCAAGGGTTTGCTGCTTAACAGACTGGCCACCCAGGCGCCCCAAGAAATTTGGTTATCAGTATGGATCTTGATAACAAAAAATGATAGCATTCTGCCGGCACTGTGTAAGTATGTATACACATTCTCTCATGTAAGTTTTCCAATAACATTCATGTGATTAGTATCATTCCCCATTTCCTAGGAAGAGGAGGCGGAGCTTATGGTAACCAATTGACTCAGTCAAGGTCCAGGCTGTGGTGAAAAGGCTCACCCCTTCTGAGGTCTGTGCAGGGCTGTCTGATTCAGATGGTCTTTCAGGCATCACGTTACGTTGCCTCCAGCCAAATCTTATAATAACAGTTCAACCCCTAACACATAAATGCCCACTTCTAGAAGTCAGCTCCCCAGCTAAGAAATATTCTGTCTCTAGGGGCTATAGCTTTAGAACTAAATCAAACCCTATACTGAGATTAAGGTTTCCTTAATATGATAATTTCACTTCATTTGATTGTTACAAACTTTAGCACATTTTCATGTTTATGTATTTGTTCCCATGTATCCTTCCTGTTTTTTTTTATTTGCATCCTTAGATCATTTCTCATATTCACTTTTGTTTAAAAGAACATTTTACATGTCTACACTTTACATTTTGCAATATCCAATATTTTCTAAGTATTTTCCCTAGCTTTACACTAATTTTTAAATCTTCCTTATTGTTGGACCTATAGGTTTTCATGTGCTGGAATCCATCAGTTATTGCTCTCAGTTCTTTTACTACCATCCGGTTTATGTTCAGAGGATTGATCTAATCTGTTTTCTAGAAATCCGTGCTATTTTATATATTTCCTACAAGTTCATTTTAGACATTTCATTTTCCTACAAGTTCACTCACTTTATGGCAACAAGTGGTAGGTGTTAAGGTAGAAATTTAATGTTATTTTGCTTCTGACTCATAACAAATTATCCAAACACCATTTATATCCAAAACCTTCCTTTCCTCGTTGGTTTTGATTCCACTTTTATAATATAACAGCTTTTTCTCTTATAGAATATGTGTTTTCTTATCATCCTGTCTTGACACCAATTTAGGCAGAAGCCATTTTCACAATGTTTTGATAAACAGAAGATTATTACACATTTTAATCATGAACAGAGGCTAGGCTGCCTTTCCAGAATGGATTCTCTGTTTTCCTAGTGGCGGGACACTGATTTGAGAGGGGTGGCCATATACTCTGATTAAAGCCTCAGTGTAGGGGTGATCATGTGTCTTGGCTTCCTGTTGCTATAGTAACCAGTGACCACAGACTTAGTGGCTTAAAAAGAGCACAAAGAGATTACCTTACATTTCAGAAGGTCAAAATGGGTCTCCCTGGAATAAAACTCAATTTGTCTGCAGGGCTGCATTCCTCTGTAGAGACTCTGGGGTAAGCCACTTTCTTTCCCTTCTCCAGCTTCTAGAGACTTCCCGCATCCCTGTCCCATGGTCCCGCCCTCCATCTTCAATGGTTGCAGTGGCTGGCTGAGTCCTTCTCATGTCTCATGTCTCATGTCTCAGACTCTTGTTGCTGCCTCCTTTTTCCATTCACAGACCCTTGTGATTACAATGACTTTATCCAAATAACCCTAGATAAACTCTATTTAAGGTTGGGTGATTAACAATCCTAATGCCTTTGAAAACTATAATTCCTTTTCTCTTATAACCTGCTTATTTTCATAGTTTCTAAGGATTGGGATGCAGACACTTTTGGAAGGCCATCATTCTGCCTAACATACCATGTGACACAGATTTGCCAGAAGACATGGAGCTGAAATCTGTTAGTGGAGCTTCTAGGAAAACATGTATTTTCCATATATATATATAATATATTCCTACTAATATACATAACATATATTCCTAGTATATATAATATATATATATTATATATACCCTCAAAACAGAGAAATAGGAGTTTATAATATATTCCTACTAATATACATAATATATATTCCTAGTGTGTATATATATATATATATATATATATATATTATATATACCCTCAAAACAGAGAAATAGGAGTTTACCCACATCTTTTTCCCAAAGAGCACCACTTTGACAATAGCTCATGGTTGAAGGCACCTTCGTGGAAGTCCAGGGGTATGACGAAGAAACTGAAGCCCACAACTGGAGCAAAATGCAATCAACACTGACCACACTGAAGAGAGTAAGAAGAATAAATTACACTTTACCCACATACCCTCTATCACAAGGCAGCACACTCAGTGCCACGGGAGATCTGCTTGGCCAGGGACTTCTCCCAGGGATGAATGTGAGTGTGTGAGTGCCTGGCTTCCCCAGTTGTGCAGGATGCTGCCAGTGACACCCACTTCCTTCCCCAAACACCCAGAACACTGTCCCAGAGGCAGAGGAATTCTGGACTCACTTCCTGTCCCAAAAGACCTTTTTTATTGTGATCATGAGCTTAGGCAATGTGGAACTTAGATGGTCACAGTAGTTCCCATGGATGGAGCACCTGCTCTGTGCCACGGAATCTCCCGTGAGCTGTTAAGTATTACTAAGTTCCCAGACCGAATCCTTAGATGGGATTTCTCTAGTTTACAGATTAGGGAACAAAGGCTTGGCAGGTTCAGGTTTTTCTTGAAGGAAAAAAAAAAAGACACCTGTAAACTTTTTTGACCGCCTAAGGTCAGATCTGAGATGGGTGGGGGGTTCTGGGAGAAGAACAGACCTGACTCTGACACTGGACCACAGCCTTAACATGCAACATGCAAAAGTGCCTAGAGACCAAGACAGGCGACATCAACGACTGGGAGCTGGTTACAGGTGCAGACTCCCTGGGCCACCCTAGACATGCCATCTTACTAACAGCACTTACCACACTGTTTCAGTGAAACATTTTTCCAGATATTTTCTAGTGTCCCCTGGAGGCAAAATCATCCTGGTTGAGAACCACTGGCCTATCTTGTTGCATTCCAGTCAAAGCACATCAGTTCATAATGACGCAGTTCATAATTCTGGGTCGATCACTGAAGCCTCCCAAGTCACATTTCTACAGATGTGGAATGAGGCTCATCATTTTATGGTCCTCATAGAATGGCTTTGGCACAAAATAAATGAGACAATCCATATAAGATTCTAAGCTCAGCCCATGTGCATTAAAAGGTATAAATACATCTCATAATTAGCAAATGTTTATAAGTCAAGGACTCAATGTCACATTTTAACCTGTATTAAAAACACTAAACACCTCTGAATGGGAAGAAATCAGAAAGGGAGACAAACCATATGAGACTCTTGACTCTGGGAAATAGACTGAGGGTTACAGAAAGGGAGGGGGTGAGGGGATGGGGTAACTGAGGGATGGGCATTAAAGAGGGCACATAATATGGGCACTGGGTGTTATGCTCAGCTAATGAATCATTGAACATTATATCAAAAACTAATGATGTACTATAACTTGGCTAATCAATTTAAAATAAATAAATATATCATTTAAAAAACCAAACTAAACTCCTAATTGATTTATCAAAAGAATTATGACTCCAAGGATTGTTCTGCCTGTGGTTTTGTAGCAAAGGAATACTCTTGCTTGTTGGAGAAGGCAGAACGTTTTTCTAGAGCTATCAGGAGTTGTGCTCCCAGCGTAAGTCAATATTTTGGAGATCCAAGGGATGTAGTCAAGACAGGTTCCTCAGTCTTCGATTTGGAAAAAAAGTTCACTCAGGTGTGTGGAAAGTTTCAATGTTAGAGCTCTAGAAATCCGGCAAGTTCAGGGAGGAGTAATAAACATTGGATGCACCTGAATTCCAACCTGTTCTCTTGAGAACATAGAATCTACGGGGGAAAAAAAACTCTGTTCTGTCCAGATAAGTTCCCATGGGGAGACGTGCTCAAGGGTTGGAGTAATAATGGTGAATGTGTCTAATGAGCAGGTTTAGGGAACAGATACAGCAAACACAGGAGCTGTAAATATCCCCTCTGCTACAGCCCCTGGACATGTTCAACCTTGAGATGGAGGAGACATGGTTTTTGTGTTTGGATTCCTAAGTCTGCTGGGGAACCCATGCTTCACTCCTTCCTGCTGTCCTGTCTGGGGACAGAGCCTCAGCCTCCATCATCAACCATCCAGGGGGGATTGCAGAACTCCACATAGAGACCTTCGTCTCACAGACCCCATCCCGGTGAGTCTCAGAGCTCAGCAGGTATTTCAGGAAAGGGTCAGAGAGAATGGGAGCAGAAAGCGTTCACCTGAGATCACCTGAAAGCCTAAGCAGCCTAGCCCAGAATCACGAGATTATTGTGTCTGTTGATGTGATGAACTCATTCATTTACAATCAATTTATATAATATGTTGAAAAAAGAAATGTCTGTGAACTTGGCAATACAAGGATTATTGTAGATCACTAAGTGGTGGGAATAAAAGTCCAGTTGGATGAGACTAAAGAAGGAAACGGAGGCACTCTCTTTAGGAAAATGTGAACACTTCCCAGGAGATTTGCAGTGCAGGGGATATGAAAACAGACTATTAGGGATGGAGCCGGGTGTGGAACAGTGAGGGCATTTACAAAAGAGTTTACTGGGTGCCTGGGTGGCCCAGTCAGTAAGCTTCTGGCTCTTGGTTTTGGCTCAGGTCATGATCTCTGGTTCCAGGATCAAGTCCTGTGCCAGGTCTCTGCTCAGTGTGTGGGGGGGTCTGTGTCTGTTTGAGATTCTTTTTTTGCCTTTCCCTCTACCCGTCTCCTTCCTTGCACTCTCTCTCCCAAATAAATGAATAAATCTTTAAAAAAATAAAAATAAAAATATTTAGGATGTGGTCTATTCAACCATATTCTGTATTCATGAGACAGACCCTGACCAGTGGAGGGAGCCACTACCTTGCGACCGCTGTTCTTGAGACACACATCTCACAGAATCCTCTCTCACATAGGTATTCACTCCAGAAGTTTACTTACAGCACATTCAGGAATATGGTAAAGGGCTTTAGTTTGCACTTATTTCATTACCTGGAGGCAGAATATATTTTGGGGTTTCTTAGCCATTTACTTTCCCCATCCCAAATCGTCTGTGCAAGTTCTTTCCTTGTATACTGGGCTCTGAGTGGTCTTATTCTTGTTTTAGTTTGTGTGTTGTTCTTGCTGAATCATTTTCTTCCTTGTTTTCGATTGCACTCTTTCAACCAAAGAATTACAAATATTTAAGCCAAGTTTGCTCTTTGCTGTGTAATTCTTGTGTGTATGTACAGATGTATTGGCTAGCCAGTGTGAAGGTTTATAAATTTGAGGGATCAAATCTATCAGTCATATTTTGTCCCCCGCCCATTGTTTTTTTTTATAATAATGTTTTTTTATTATGTTATGTTAGTCCATACAGTACATCCCTGGTTTTTGATGTAATGTTCCATGATTCATTGTTTGCGTATGATACCCAGTGCACCATGCAATATGTGCCCTCCTTAATACCCATCACCAGCCTATCCCATTCCCCCACCCCCTCCCTTCTGGAGCACTCAGTTTGTTTCCCAGAGTCCATAGTCTCTCATAGATCTATTTTCTAAACCAGCACTCATCTTCTGCCATCCTGTGCAACACATTCTTTGGCATTCAACTTACATCTTTTTCACAAGCAGGTTTGACTCTGCTTATGTTTATACAGGATGACATCATAATTTTAGACACTGCTCTCTGCATACTTTTAGAATCAATAATAATTATAAATTATATTTTCCTATATATTTTGCCCATTCCATTTTGATTTAGATGTCTGTGTTAATGTGATGAAATTATTGTTGTTTTATATCTTTTCTTGCAAAAGATAGTCTTTTTAAATTCAGTTTTGATTAATAAGTTTGTTTTGAATCCACTGTGTTTATCCCGGTTTTCTTTTTCCTGCTATTCTTTTTATTTTATAAATTCTATCTTCTAAAAATGTGTTTCTATCTAAATGCACACCATTATGAAACTGCAAAAGTGAATGAAGGAGGTGAGGTCCCTGCTTGCTTGGATCTTTGTTAAATGAAGAAAGCAGAGTGNAAAGAAAGCAGAGTAGGTGACATAAATGTGTGTGTGTGTGACTAACGTCCTCAGCCTTATTCATACAAAGGAAGGTAATAGGTTTCTGAGGCGTGTCTCAGATTTTAAAGAATATCCTGCAGGGACTCCTACACATGTTGGACAAAATCAGAAACAGGAATAGAGTGCACCCATAGTGTTTGTTAAGAAAGAGACTGAGGGTCGCCTGGGTGTGTCAGTCGGTAAATCTCCCGGCTCTTGGTTTCGTCTCAGGTCATGATCTCGGGTTGTGACGTGAGCCCTGTTCCAGGCTCTGCGCTCAGGGCAGTGTCTGCTTGAGAGTCTCTCACCTTCTCCCTCTGCCCCTCCTCTCCATGCCCCTGTGCTCTCTCTCTCTCTCTCTCTCTCTCTCTGAAATGCATAAATGTTTTTGTTTTTGTTTTAAAGAGATCAAAACCCAAAGCCCAGGAATTACAGAGAAAAGATGAGACAGAGGAACCTGATAGAAGGGCCAGCCTAGTCTGTTACTGGGCCATAGGAGAACAAGGGTGGCCAAACACATAGGAATAAATACGGAATAAAAACCAGACCAAGGGCCTGATGTGGGTACTGTAACAAGGTGAGTGGGGAAATAAAAGTACAGTCAGTGTGCGGTTCCTGAATCTGGAGGAACCCCAGCACTCACGCTGGCTGCTCACTCTCTCAGCAGCCTGGCCATTGCAATGGGCTCTTCATTCATAATGATTTTCCCTCATTGCCCGAAAGTGCCCTTCTTTTACAACTATCCTCGCAGGGACGCATGGGTGGCTCTGTGGGTTACCTGTTTGCCTTCGGCTCAGGTCATGATCCCGGGGTCCTGGGATCCAGTCCCACATTAGGCTTTCTGCTCAGTGGGGATCCTGTTTCTCCCTCTCCCTCTGCCTGTCACTCCCCCTGCTTGCATTCTCTCTCTCTCTCTGTGTCTCTCTCTCTCTCTGTCAAATAAATAAATAAAATCTTTTTAAAAATAAATTTAGAGTGCCTGAGTGGCTAAGATGGTTAAGTGTCAGCCCTTAGCTCAGGTCCTGGGATTGAGCCCCATGCCAGGCTCCCAGCTCAGGCGGGAGTCTGCTTCTCCCTCTGCCTCTGCCCCTCCCTTGCTCATTCTCTCTCTCTCTCTCTGTATCTCTCTGTCTCAAATGAATAAATAATATCATTTTAAAAATAAAAAAACTATTTAAAAATAAAAAATTAAAATTAAAATTAAATTTTTCGTTCCTTCATTTTTTTATTATGTTAGTCACCATACAGTACATCATTAGTTTTTGATGTAATGTTCCATGATTCATTGTTTGCGTATAACACCCAGTGTTCCATGCAATATGTGCCCTCTTAATACCCATCACCGGGCTAACCCATCCCCTCCTCTCCCTCCCCTCTGAAACGCTCAGTTTATTTCCCAGAATCCATAGTCTTTGTTTTTCTGTTTATTTTTAGCAAATAATCATTTAAAATCCCCCACTTTTGATGCACTGTGTGTATTTCCTTTAGTGAATTGTGGGTGCCTTCCCTTTACTTGTTATTCTGGTGGGATGTTCAATGGGTCAGATGTCTTGTTATCGTAAAATCCTCCCTACTTTATCTTTTGGATAAATGGCCTTTTACTTCCTTTATTATTCTGGGCATCAAGACACTGTAACTGGGGTTGGAGTGTTGCCAGGACCAAGGACATTTGCTCCTCCTCACCATCTCTGGGGGCCCCCTGAGCTTATTAGATCTTTCTCCCCACTTTTCTTCCTCAAAGCTTTGGCACTGATTTTTTTGTTTCATTAAATACCAGACACAAAATGACCCTCTTAAAAGGGAGACCCATGATTACATGCTCACAGGAGATTTAACTCCTGGAATTTGGATGAGGTTTGACATTTTTTGGGGAAAGACAATCTGATATCGGCAGCTTGCCTTGTATACCTGTTTGCCTAATTATTGTGGCTGGAGGTGACAATAGCCTGGTAGTGATTTTTAAACCAATAAATGAACAAATGTAAAGCAAAATGGTGAGGAAGAGTGGGAGATACAGGCTTCCAGTTAAGGAATGAATCGGTCATGGGAATAAAAGGCACAGCGTGGGGAATATACTCAGTGATATCGTCAGAGCGTTGTGTGGTGACAGATGGCAGCTCCACATGTGTGAGCACAGCTTAATGTTTAAACTGTTTTCACTGTGTTGTACACCCAAAACCCAAAATGTAACATTGTGTGTCAAACACACTCAAGTTTTAAAAATTAA
>NW_023253661.1:3903-4344 GCF_002007445.2 Ailuropoda melanoleuca | reverse complement strand
GTCCCCTGCTACAGGACCCTAGTGCATTAAGAAATGCAGCCCATAAGCAACACTGCCTGATCGCCCACCCACGACCGCCCAGGGGTATACTCAGTAGCAAGGGCTCGGTCCTTGCTGACGCTCCAGAAATACTCTCTGCTTTCTAAATTTCCCTTGTATTGGGAGAGACAGAGAAAATCTGAGAGGCAGGGTGGTGTGCTCAGGGTGGATGATGGGGCTTCATTTTGTGTGTTCTCATGTAAGGCTGGTAATGCAGTTTCCTCATTAAAGATTGCTCCTCGTGGCGCACCATTCAAGCTGCATTAAATTTTAAGACCTAGTTCATTTGTATTTCTTCAGGCTAAGTGGAAACTCAGTGGATTATTTTTCCCCAATTAAAATAATAATAAACCTGATTTGGAAAAAATAAAATAAAACAAGCTTGAGGAGGCCTGAACAGAT
>NW_023253661.1:824-3875 GCF_002007445.2 Ailuropoda melanoleuca | reverse complement strand
TGTTTGTCAGGTTTACCGTTACAAAGAGAATTAGTCCAAACATTTAAGTGGCTTCCATGAGCCTTTCTCCTGTGGGTCCCCTCTGTGCGTATTCTCTGTGCAGAATGTTATTAGGTAAAATTTATCTTCCCTTAATTTATTAGATTATGTCTCTCTACTGCTGCACTTATTTTAACAAAGAGGTTTTTAAACAAATAGAAGTAAATGCAGATTTAATTTATTTCACCAGGCAAAGAATTCGCAAGAAAATCAATTTTCATTTGTACAGGTATCCTGGTAGCCGCCCCCCGCCCCACTATTAGACTCCTACTCCTTCTAGGCGGGCGTTTATGTGACGGATAGCTTCATTTCTCTGCCATTATTCTCTTACTTACAGAAAAATATATTCAAGGAGTATCAAAGGTCTAACTTAAACTGACAAAAGTCCGCAAGCTCGCATTACAGCTTCCACTTACTGGGGTGAGGGGGACCCTTTGGGAAAGGAGCACGCTGCCCGCGGTGAAATGGCGCATCAGCTTTTCTGCAGCCCCTCATGTTTTGTTAATTTATGGAAGACCTTTAATGTTATCTAAATGCAAGAATGGGTCTCAGCCCAGCAGAAAAAGGTCTGACGATGGATTTTCCGTATCTTCTCTCTGCAACCGAGCTTCTCAGAACCAGGGTGTGTGTGGGCGCCCACCGCCGAGGTTCTAAGCGCAGAGGTCTTGACGCTGTGGATCAGGTCATTTTCCCAGCCTCACGGCTCATTGACAAACATAAATTAGATCATCTTTTCTGTCCTCTGCCTAAAGCCCTTTAGAAGACTTTCCATCGTCCTGTCCAACTCCTTACCTTTCCTCTGTATTACGTGAGCTCCAGCCGGCTTCAGCGGGCTTTTGAGAGCCAAACACACGCCTCTCTTTCCAACTCTGTATTTGGGGTTCACCTTGGTACTGTGAAATCAGCCACGATGCGAACATTTGCACCATGGGAATTGGCAAACACCATAGATCAGGGCTTTGGGGGTTTTTGTTGGTTTGTTTTTGGGTTGTTTTTTGTTTTGTTTTGTTTTGTTTTGTTTTTTTAGAGCCAGCTGGAAATATTTACCACGGCCTCACCTCCTCCCCACCTCCCCACCCTTCGTGGTTTTCCGGCCACTAACCTGGAACCCACAGAGCTCTTTCCTTCAGGGCTTTCGCTTCGACAGGCCCCCTGGCACGGAGCCCTCTTGCCCCTCATGGCAGATGCTATCTTCCCTACTTAGATCCCCTTGCTCGTTCCCCATGGGTGCACACGGCCTTCCCACCTCCAGCTGCCAGGACCGATTTATCCCAAAGTTCTGCTGCGGTCACCCCGTGTTGCTGGCGCGGAAGGTCTAAGTGCTGGCAGCTAAGACCACGCCCCCCATACCCTAAATGCAGAGGAGGAGGGGTTGGCGGACCACCAGCCCAACTCCCTGACCCTCCGGATGGGGATAAGTCTGGATGCAACACTCATTTTCTTGGCTCGCCTTCCCTGTCTCCCTTCCCCAGGACCACCTCCCAAATAAACTTCTCATACCTTTAATCTCTGTCTCATGCTCTGCTGCTAGGGGAAGCCAAACTAAGAAACCCCCAACCTTCCCTTGTTGGCTCCTCCTGTTCTGCAGGCCTCAGCTCACCTGTCTCTGCCGAGAGCCCATCCAAGGTCTCCCCTCCCAGCCCCCATCCCTGATAAATGCCAGAGCTTGGTTTTGAACTCAGAGCTCTCTGGCTCTCACACCCATGGCTCCTGCAGCATCACCACCTGTGAGGCTGATATTCAGCGAGGCCTGGGAACCTAGTAACCAGATCTTCTTTATCATGGGTCCCACAAGAGATTTCCATTCACACTAGACAGTCCCAGAAGAGAGCTTCCAGAAGTGGTTTAATAGTGACATGTACTGTCTTCGCAATAGCACTTTCTCACGTAATTTCCTGCATATTCATTCACTCGACAAATACTTGCTGAACTCAGGAGAGGACGCCTGGTGAGACAGGCACGGTCCCTCCTCTCATGGAGCTGGTTATTTTTGTGATTGGGGAATGGTTATTTTGGTTATTTTTGTGATTGCAGAATGAATTGATTCTGTGTTCAAAACAAATAGAGACATCTGTTGATGGAGTGGAGGAAGGATGGGTTTCCCAGGCAGCCTGTGGAGGTTGCCTGGGTCTGGTGTCCCCTCTCGGCAGAGTGCCCTGTCTGGGGCTGACTCAGATCACCTGGAATTCAGGGTCCCCTTGTCACAACTAAGCTGTCTCCCTCCTGATTGCTGACAACCGTCCAATGCAAAGCGTGTCCCCTGGAATGCCGATTCATCGGGATGTTAATAAACGTCGCAGAAAGTGATTATGCAAGCCAGGGATTTTGGGGGAACACTGCATGACAGGGAGCACAGCACCACACAGCTCTGACTTGGGGAGTCACAAAGCACATCGCATATCAAAGGTTCTGAGAAGTCCTGCAATCCCAACAGCAAAAAGCCGAAAACAAACACCGTGCCTCTTTCTCTGTGTCTTACCCAGTGCTGTTTTGTGACTCTCAAAAAGGAAAGCTTATTATCTAGCCCCACACTGACCTCTGTCTTTCAGTCCATAAATATGTGTCTTAAATACGTGTGCCAAGCACCACAACCAGTACTGGGATGATCCAAGGGAACGCAGCCCCTACCCTCAGCGATCTTGCATGCATCAGGGAAGGCAGGCGTGCTTACAGTCTGTGCATTCAATTACAGCTCTGCTCCAGGCTGTCACAGAAAATTCTGGAGTCACGCGCATGGCCAGCTGGACCTGGCCCACCTGCAGGCTGCTCCGTGGGCACGGACGCCGCACTCGCTTCAAAACACACAGGTCCAGGACTCCGGGCCTCAAAAATTCATGACTGAAAGACCTGACAGCCCACCCACTTCACCTCCCACATTTCCACGTCCTTCTGGAAGAACGCTTTGGGTTTAAATGGCAGAAGAAGGCAAAGTTCAGATGTGTATGAACTCTATGAGCAAATCGTTTCGCATCAGAAGCCAATAAAGCGTTTTCACGTTACAATTGTTACAAA
>NW_023253661.1:333-684 GCF_002007445.2 Ailuropoda melanoleuca | reverse complement strand
CCCCCTGCTTGTGTTCCCTCTCTCGCTGGCTGTCTCTATCTCTGTCGAATAAGTAAATAAAATCTTTTTAAAAAAATTGTTACAAAGGNGCTTGTGTTCCCTCTCTCGCTGGCTGTCTCTATCTCTGTCGAATAAATAAATAAAATCTTTTTAAAAAAATTGTTACAAAGCCTGCCGGAGGCGTTTGTGGATTATAAAGTCCGAAGGTCCTTTTGTCTGGAACTCAGGCCGCAGAATCCAAGGTTTAAACCACCCCAGAGCTTTGCGGAGCTCCTCACGCAGCCCACTGCGGAAGAATAATGACATTCCTCCTGCTTCCTTGCTAAGGTCTTGAGGCTCTCCACAACCACG
>NW_023253661.1:0-287 GCF_002007445.2 Ailuropoda melanoleuca | reverse complement strand
GGTCCTTTTGTCTGGAACTCAGGCCGCAGAATCCAAGGTTTAAACCACCCCAGAGCTTTGCGGAGCTCCTCACGCAGCCCACTGCGGAAGAATAATGACATTCTTCCTGCTTCCTTGCTAAGGTCTTGAGGCTCTCCACAACCACGGCCCCTGTGTAATCGGCCTGCCGTCTCCCCAAGCGCCCCCACTCTCAGGGGGCGCTCAGGAGGGTTTCCAGCCTGGGACCCCACCCTGGGGCCCAGCCTGGAACCTGCAAGAGCGGTGGGGAGGCTTCAGGCCGGAGATCT
>NW_023253660.1:666-1365 GCF_002007445.2 Ailuropoda melanoleuca | reverse complement strand
AGTGAAACACGACGAACACAGCACTGAGAAAGACAATTCGGCGAAAACCCGCTTCCAACGAAATGTTTGCTTCCTGGGGAAATCATGTCAAAACTGGAGGCGGCAATCTAACAAAAAGGCCCAAAACACTTCCGTCAGAAACAACACCGTACAGGGACCGTCTTAGCACTATCATCACCCTTCGTGAATAGGGAAACATGAGGGAAAGTGGTCGCGGAAGCCTGACGAGAGTGCCCCATAGTGGTCTCTGAGACCCCACACAGTGCAGGGAAATATCAACGATCATCATCTCTCGTGAGTAAGGGAGCATGAATGAAAAGGGTCAGGATTTTCGAGGACTCAGCGCCCTTCTCATTGGTAATAAAGCAGAGCGTCCAGGAAAACACCTCCAGCGAACAGCAGCCTTTTCACTGGGGACCCCGATTCCACATTGGGTGTAGGGGCCTGGGGAGGATCCAGCCCTTAGAACCAAGAAACAAAGTGTGAGTGGAAAGCCCTTGAAGTCACGACGGCCTTATGGAAGGTGGAACAGGAATCAAGGTGCTTTGGTACCGTGAGTGAAACACGACGAACACAGCACTGAGAAAGACAATTCGGCCAAAACCCGCTTCCAACGAAATGTTTTCTCCCAGGGGAAATCCTGTCATGCTGGCGGCAATGGAACGAAAAGGCCCAAAACACGTCCGTCAGAAACAACAC
>NW_023253660.1:0-210 GCF_002007445.2 Ailuropoda melanoleuca | reverse complement strand
CCAAAACCCGCTTCCAACGAAATGTTTGCTCCCTGGGGAAATCCTGTCAAAACTGGTGCGGCAATGGAACGAAAAGGCCCAAAACACGTCCGTCAGACATAACACCGTACAGGGACCGTATTAGCACTATCATCACCCATCGTGAATAGGGAAAAATGAGGGAAAGTGGTCGCGGAAGCCTGACGAGAGTGCCCCATAGTGGTCTCTGAG
>NW_023253659.1:1048-1704 GCF_002007445.2 Ailuropoda melanoleuca | reverse complement strand
CCCACATCATCTGCAGGGTGATAGCCTGAGGTCACGGTTGGCCATTCCTGAGTCCCTGGAATAGGAGAGAACGGGGGTAGATCAAAATCCTTCCTTATCCATTTACCATTTGACTGTTATTGACTCTCTGAATTCAAAATGTGGGTATGCCACTGACTGTCATCCGGATCCTGACTACGTGGTGACGTAGGGGAGGTTAATTCCACACCCTGGCACTGGTGCGATGGGGAGTATCATTATTTTTGTGTGCCTTCACGGTATTTTTAGGGGAAGTTGGCAAAGGCCCTATCGGGGCTGGCTAATAGGCTCTCTACCTTCTGGAATGCAAGGTCAACATTGCCCTTCTAGAAGACAGGAGCCTCTGTGAAGTCCACGGTAGATTCTGTGCACACTCCACGTGCCTGCCCAGAGCAGAAGCTCCCACTGAGGTCTTGTACCTCCTTTCCAAAGTCCATCGAAGACTTTGATTATTTATTTATTTATTTNTTTATTTATTTATTTATTTATTTGAAGATTTTATTTATTTATTTGACAGAGAGACATAGCGAGAGAGGAAAAACAAGCAGGGGGAGTGGGAGAGGGAGAAGCAGGCTCCCAGCAGAGCAGGGAGCCCAGTGCAGGGCTCGATCCCAGGACCCTGGGATCACGCCCTGAGC
>NW_023253659.1:0-982 GCF_002007445.2 Ailuropoda melanoleuca | reverse complement strand
CCCCCCCCCCCAAATCGAAGACTTAAAAAAACCTGAAGTTGTTTGAAAAAGTTTCAGACACAAGTAAAAATGCCTTTCTCTAGCTTTTTATTTCCTCCCTCTCTCTGTGGTCCATTACCGGAAACGTATGCGACCTAAATAAAGTACTTTGGAGCCATGCTCCTCAAACTATTTGTGGGGAAGGATTAGTTCAAACATGAAGTCAACTGGTCACATGCTTAGATGTTGGGACAATGCTATAAATTGCTACCAAAATTTCTGTGCTTTCTTTCAGTTCCTGTCCTTATCTCATTGCAAACCAGCAATAAGCAGGGTTCAACTGGCCTTGTCCAACCACATTTTGAGGAGCATTGCTTTAGAGACCCTGTGGAATTACACTTTGGTAACAGTATTTGTCCATAATAATATCAGCATACAGCAGTGTGCCTGAATCTTAGCTCTTGTAGACAAAAAAAAAAAAAGTGTATTAGTTTGGGTTCTTCAGAGCCGCATAACTGGTAGGACATATAGAGAGAGACTGATCATAAGGAATTGGCTCATACAGTTGTGGAGGCTGAGAGGCCCCAGGATCTGTAGTTAGCAAGCCGGAGACCCAGGAGAGCCCATGGCCTGAGCTCCAGTCCGAGTCTAAAGGCAGGAGAAGATGGTGTCCCACCTGCACAGTTAGGCAGAGAGAAGGAATTCTCCCTCGGCTTCTTTGTTCGCTTCAGTCCTCCAGCAGAAACACTCTCAGGGACACACCCAGAGTCATGTTTAAGCACAGACGTGGGCACCCTATGGCCCAGTTGAGTTGACACGGAAAATTAACCATCTTGGAAGGGCATCACCTCGAGTAAATGTGAGGGGGGCTCTCCCGTTTATTACTTTGCCAGGGAACATGCCAGTTCCTTCACCCTAAAAAAACAGGAACTGCCCCTTTCGTTATTTATTTATTTGTTTATTATTTTAAATGTTATTTCTAGTATAGTTAATATATAGTGGT
>NW_023253658.1:0-3059 GCF_002007445.2 Ailuropoda melanoleuca | reverse complement strand
AAAAAAAAAAAAGAGTTGGACACTCAGTGACTGAGCCACCCAGGCTCCCCTAAGTTTTTATTTTCATTCCAGTTAGTTAACATACAGTGTAATATTAATTTCAGGTGTACAATATAGTGATTCGGCACGTCTATACAACACCTGGTGCTCATCACAAATGCACTCCTTAATCCCCATCACCTATGTTACCCATTCTCCCACACTTACTTCCCTCTAGTAACTATCAAATTGTTCTCTATAGCTAAGAGTCTGTTTCTTGCATTAGCTCTCTCTCTTTCCCTTATTTTTTGCCCTTTATTTCTTAAATTCCACATATGAGTGAAATCATACGGTATTTGTCTTTCTCTGACTGATGTATTTCACTTAGAATCAAGTAACACACGTTTAAATGAACCATGGGTCAAAGAAGAAATCAAAAATGAAATTAGAGAGCATTTTGAGTGGAATGACAATAAAAATACAACATATCAAAATACGTGGGATGCCACTCAAGCAGTACTTATAGCAACATGTAAAACACTTGTATTAGAGAAGAAGAAAGGTCTTAAACCAATAACCCCAGCTTCTACCTTTAATACTCTAGAAAATAAAGAGCAAAATTAACTCAAAACAAGTTAAAATAAAATAAAATATCAGAATAAAAATCAGTAAAATAAAAAACAGAAAACAAAAGAGAATATCAATGAAATAAAAATTTGGTTCTTTAATAAGATCAATAAAATTGAGAGATTCTACGTACAGTAAATTGATATTAGGAAATACTATTAATAGCTTTTTCCCAGCAAATCTGACAATATAAATGAAACATAAACTCTTTTGAAAGATACAAACTATCTAAGCTTACTTAAGAAGAAGTAGATAATCTGAAAACCACTATGTCTAGTGGAGAAATTGAATTTGAAGATTCAAATATTCATGCATATAAATTTTTGGACCTAAGCATTTTTATTGGTGAATTCTACTAAACATTTAATGAAAAAATAATACCAAATCCTGGACAAATTCTTCCAAACAGTTGAAAGGAAGGGAATGTGTCCTAATATATCACCCTGATATTAAAAACAAGACAAAGACATTGTTAAAACAACAACAACAACAAACTGCAGGTCAATATTTGTCATGAATATAGATGCAAAAATTCTAAGCAGATTTTTGGGAAATCAAATCTAACAATATATAAAAAGGATAAACAAATAGAGGTTATTCCAAGAATGAAGGTTTGGTTTAACAGTTGAAAATCAACCAATATAATTCATCTTAACAGACACAGTAAAATGTTTTGCAAGATCCATCATCCATCCCTGAAAGATAACTTCAGAAAACTGGGAGTGAAGGTTGCATTTTCCATCTGATAAAGGGTATTCTATGTTTTCCTCTAAATTTAGGAATAAGATTAGAATGTCTACTCTCAACCATTCTATTTAACATTGTATTGGAGGTTCTGGGCACAATAAGGTAATAAAATGAAATAAAAGGCATCCATATTGGAAAAGAAAAAGTTGGAAAACGAATTCTACACTGATTATAAAGCAACAGTAATTAAGACAGTGTGTTATTGTCATAAAAGTAGACAAAAAGTCAATGGAATAGAAATGGAAAGTCCAGAAATACACCTGCACTTATCTGGACAGTTAATTTTCAACAAATGTGCAAAGTCAACTCATTGAAGAAAGGCTAGTTTAGTCTATTCAATAAACAGTGCTGTAACAATTGAATATCCAAATGCAAAAATGGGACTTAAATTCATACCCTATATTATATTGAAAATTAACTCAAAATGAATCAAAGACCTAAATATAGAACCTAAAATTATGACACTTCTAGAAGAAAATATACAAGCAAGTGTTGTGACCTGTGTTAAGCAAAACTTTCTTTTTTTAAATAGTTTATTGAGGTATAATTTATATACAAAGCATATTTAATACATACAGTTTGATGAGTTTGAACATATGTATACACCCACAGCACCATTATTACCATTAAAGTAATAAACAGATTCATTATCTCCAAAAATTTCCTTGTGTCCCTTTGCTTGTTTCTGGGGTGTGTGTAGTAGGAACACTTCATATGAGATCTACACTCTTAAAAAATTTTAAGTCACAACATTGTCTTAACTATAAGTACTAGGTTGAAAAGATCTTTAGAACCTACCCATCTTGTATAATGGTAACTTTATACCAATTGAACAGCAAAGTCCCCATTCTCCCTCACCCCATTCCCTAACAGCCACCAATGTATTCTCTGCTTCTCCCTGAGCTGAAGGCAGACGCTTAACCACTGTGCCACCCAGGCGCCCCTAGGAGGATTTTTTTTTATAAGATTTTATTTATTTGACAGAGAGAGACACAGAGAGAGAGGGAACACAAGCAGGGGAAGCGGCAGGCGGAGGGAGAAGCAGGCTCCCCACTGAGCAGGGAGCCTGACGCAGGGCTCGATCCCAGGACACTGGGATCATGACCTGAGCTGGTGGCAGACACTTAACGACTGAGCCACCCAGGCGCCCCGCATTGGGAGGATTTGATCTCCCAGGTTTGGGAGAGTCCGGAATGGGACCTCGGAGCACGTCACGAGGTAAGCACAGGAGTAATCTAGATGAAGAAGTAGGGAAGGGTGTTTCAGGGTGAGGGAATGATGAAGCTCAGGCAAAGTCAAGGAAGGAAGAGGCCAGTGTGTTCAGGGCTCCGTATGGACCAAAGTACATGGGTGTCACTGTGGGGTTTTGAACACTGCAGGTCTGTGTTTGAAGACATTTCCCTGAGAGCCTAGCTTTCCTAGGTTCTAGGGAGATCTTTACAACCCATACACAGAGTTAAGAAAAACATCTAAATCTTGGAAATAAGGCAAAGAAAGAACAACATCTTCTTTTAATGTCACACAGGGGCGTTGTTGAACAGGCCCCAAAGCATTATTTAATTATAGGGGAGTGTACCTTTGTTTGACTCACTATTCGTCATTGATTAAAAGCCCAGACATTGTGGAGTTACATGTTAACTCGATGATTTTTTTTTTTTTTTCCTGGTGGAGATGCAATTGATTTCTGTCTGGCAGAAAAGATAACT
>NW_023253657.1:105686-112755 GCF_002007445.2 Ailuropoda melanoleuca | reverse complement strand
CCCCCCCCCCCCCAAAAAAAAAAAAAAAAAAAAAATTCCAATTGGAATATGTTGCCTCTGTTTTCTTAAATGCCATGCAAGCCAAACAGAACATATCTCACTAATCCCCAGCCTGTGACCTCGGGTTTTTTTTTTAAGTATTTAAGTTACAGTTCTGCTCACACACACCTTTGCGAGACTGCACTAATTGGTAACAGGAGCCTAAATTCTGCTTCTGTCTCAGCTACCTCCCTGAGATTTTTAAAAGCCACTTCATTTCTCTGTATCTCAGATTCTCCATCTTTAAAAGTGAGATAACAAGATCTGTCATAGGTTATGGGAATAAACAAACTAGACAGGTAATTGTTAAGTGAATGAAAAATGAAAGAATGTGTTTTTAAAACTTATTAATGATGGAATTGATATTAAGAGATGAATCAAATCCAGGGTCTCCGGTCAGCCCTCAGGCTTCCTCTTATGGAGTAATGACCGTCCCCAGGGTTATTTAAATACATCAAAAACCCAAAGTGAAACTCTATCTAAAGCAATGGCTACCAAGGCTATTAAGCAGTCAAATGTCTCACTGCTAGAGTTAAAGCAAGCCAGTAGAAAAACACCGGTTAACTAGATGCTAACCAAAAGCCAAGACTGACAGTTATGCTTTGGTTCATTTAAAATGGGTCACAAAATGATGACCTATAAAGGCAACTGGTTTGGTAGAGGTGGTCTTTCTAGGCAAAGGTTTAGTTTGGTTTATCTGTTCATTTTATGGGAAACAGTTGCTAATTGAAGGGCCCTAGATGGTGATATGACTGGGCACCACTGACCTATGGAAGGGACCTACTCACACAAGTTCCACGCAGTCTACCAAAGGACTTCCACACAGTTTCCAACCGGGAGACACAGCAAAGAGCTAAAATGCTATGATTAAACCCATGGGCACGTAACCGATTGTCATTTACCAGGAGACTGTGATATCGAACAAATACATTCCC
Source organism: Ailuropoda melanoleuca (assembly GCF_002007445.2). Classification (NCBI taxonomy): domain Eukaryota; kingdom Metazoa; phylum Chordata; class Mammalia; order Carnivora; family Ursidae; genus Ailuropoda; species Ailuropoda melanoleuca. The sequence goes on along the minus strand of NW_023253657.1, from coordinate 111,781 downwards.
GGGAAAATCCAACCCATACCGCAGGGTCATGGTCGGGGCTGGGGGTAGGCAGAGTGGGAGAGGTGGTTTCGGTTTGCTTTGGGTTTGTTTTTCCCCAATACCCTTATTCTCCCTGAAGTCTCATCCTACCTCAAAATACCTACACTTCTCTTTATTTTCTTTAAGAATTTTTATTTATTTATTGAGAGAGAAGGAGAGAGAGAAGCAGATTCCCCACCGAAAAGGGAGCCCGAGGCGGGGCTCAATCTCAGGACCCCATCATCATGACCTGAGCCGAAGGCAGAAGCTTAACCGACTGAGGCACCCAGGCGCTCCTTTTACACTTCCCTTTAAATAAAATCTGTTCAACTATATGTATCCATTTTTAATTATTTATTGCTGCCTTTTCAATTAGTATTAGTTTAGAAATGGAGTTGTACAATCTTTTTGCTGAAAACTGCTATTTAAAAACAAAAAACAAAAAACGAGACTCACATTCTGGCATCCAGCCATGTAATAACAATAATGATGCTAAGAACATCCAGCGGCTGTGAAATGTTCACTGTGCACCAGGGACCATCCAAGCATTGCACACAAATGCTCCTACTACATTTGTTCAACGTGCATTTATTCCACAAGTATTTACTATGTGTCAGGCACTGTGGAAGGCACAAGGCGCTGGGGTATTCTAGGGCACTGGAAACACAAGCGAAAGAAAAACAGGTCCCTGCCTTGGCTATGTCAGTGATATTTGCTGTGGAGAACATGAAAGCAGGAAAGGGAACAGGGAATACTGGTGGAGGAGATATTCAGCGTTAAATAAGGGGATCAGAAAATCATGGAATGTCTGGTAGGAGATTTAGGCCTTGCTGTGAAGGGAGGTGAAAGGGCAAACCCGGGGGATATCTGAGAGAAGAGCATTCCCTCCAGGAGGAGGGAACAGCAGTGCAAAGACCCTGAGGCAGAAAGGTTCTAGCAAGGATGTCATCATAACTAAGGCAGGATGAGTGAAGAGCAAAGCAGGAGAAAAGGTCAGACAGGTGAGCAAGGCCAGCCCACACTGGAGCTAGGGCAGGTTTCTGGGAGAGGAGCCATATGAGCCGACCTCTTGCATGAACAGGGCCACTCTGGCAGGTGTGAGGAATAGACTGTGGAAGGATGAGGACAGATGTGAGAAAGTCAGTTAGGAAGTTACCAAAAGCATCCAAGAGAGAGAACATAGTGGTAGTGACAGAACAGAGATGTGATGAGGTTCTGGATATATTCTGGAAGCTAGAGCTAATAGGACTTGCTGATGAATTGGCTAATTAAAAGGCTGAAGAGAGAGAGGAGAGACAGAGTGGAACAGGAGTAGAGGGGAAGATCAGAAGTCTGGCTTGGGCCCTGCTGAGTCCAGATGTCAAGCAAACAACCAAGTGGGGAGGTTGAGCTGGGAGGTGGATGCGGGAGTCTGGACTTTGGGAGAGGCCGGGCCAGAGATAAACACAGGGTACTGTCACCATTTAGACGTGATTTAAGTCATGGGACTGAATAAGATTTCCAAGGGACTATGTGTAGATTAGGAAAGAAAAGGTCTAGAAGTAATCTAACCTTGCAAAGTCAAGGGGAAAAAAGAGCAGCCAGCAAAAGAGAAATGAGAGAGGTGACCGTCGAGGTTGCTGAGAAAATTGAAAGAGTGGGAAACCAATTGAAGACAGCACTTCAAGGAGGAGAATGTAAGCAAGGGATTCAGTGTGGCTGATGGGCCAAATGAGACAAGGATTTGAGAACTGGCCTCTGGATGGCGCAACACTGAGGACACCGGGGACCTAAACAAGAACAGTTTTGGTGGCATGGTGGGAGTGAAAGCCTGCCAGCACCCTCCCCCCAAATCAGGTGAGAATCGGAAGAAAGGCAGTTGAGAAGATACACAGCTAATTAAGACACGGCCACTTCCACATGCAGAAATTCAGACCTTGAGACGTTTATGATGTTACGCAAGTTCCCGCAGCTGCTGAGTGGATTCGAAGTCAGGGAGGCTGACTCCTGAGCCCTGGGTTTAAAACATCACATTATGTGACCTTGACACATAACACACTATACTCATGACTCAGTGTCCTATGTCTTTCCATGAATATTCTAGTAGGTTGCTCAGGAGCGCTTCCTGACTCCGAACCTGAAAAGGCTCTGTCCAGGTCCCCTTCCCTAGGCCCATGACCTCCCCAAATAAATCCACACTACCATTTTTTTTAAGATTTTATTTATTTATTTATTTATTTATTTATTTATTTGACAGAGAGAGAGAGAGAGAGAGAACGAGCCGGGGGGAGGGGCGGGGAGAGGCACAGGGAGAGGGAAAGAGAGAATCTCAAGCCAACTCTGTGCTGAGCATGGAACCTGACACAGGGCTCAATTTCACAACTCTGAGATCATGACCTGAGCCAAACTCAGGAGTTGGATGCTTTACTGACTGAGCGACCCATTTTTAAATCCTCAGACTGTCACCTTTTCCCACTCTGTCTTTTCAAAATAATACCATCTGGGGGGGGCTTTCCCACTTTTTTAAGCCAGAGGTTTTAAAGTGTTTTTAAAGAAATGTTGCCCATCTCGTAGGGCTTCTTCAATCAGCGGAGCTCTGCTCTGACCAAGGAGGTACTCTCCGTCCCACGCAGCACCAGGAAGCCACTCTGCCGGCCACTGACAGCGCCCTCCCAGGCATGCCCTGGGTAGAGCACGAGCTGAAAGAAAATTTGTCCTCAGGGCTTCTGATCCCAGAGCTCTTCCTGTGCCTTGCCCACCAGCAGGCCCCCAGGCCACTGCACTGGTCCTAGGGGTGCAACTGCCCCTGCCGCCCTTATACTCAGGGGTGGGGCTGTTTTGTCTCCACAAAAGGAAAAGAACAAAATTGTTCTAGTACCCCATTTCAGTGTAACTGCTATTAGTTGAAGCCATGTGTTTTAACATTTGACTGAAGGATGGGCACCTGGGTGGCTCAGAGGGTTAAGCATCTGCCTTCGGCTCAGGTCATGATCCTGGGGTCCTGGAATTGAATCCCACATTGGGCTCCTTGCTTAGCAGGGAGCCTGCTTCTCCCTCCACCTGTGCTCCCCCTTCTTGCTCTCTCTGTCAAATAAATAAATAAAATCTTAAAAAAAAAATCGTGACTATGAGTAGAATAGAAACTTAACACCATAAACACATCCCTTCTGAACCTTGCTGCAACTGCCCTGCAAGAAAAAGACACGGCCCTGGATGACGGACCCAAGAAGCTACCAGCTCTGTCAACTGAATCACTGGCAAGTTTAACACACACATCTGTAATCCCTGCAATGAAACAAAGGAGCACAATGACAACTTGTGCAATGTGGCTAAGTCCCTTAGCGACTGCACCCCTCAGCATTCCCGTCCCAGCCTCCTGGGACCTGTGATAATGGCACTTTTCCAAAAGTACTCTTCAGCACACCTGCCAGAATGATCCCAAAGTGAGCTGGCTTTAGTTGACTGTCTTCATTCAATAAATCTGTATTGAGCACCTACTGTGGCCAGGCACTCCTCTGAGCACTGGGGATGCAGCAGCAAGCCAAATAGACAAAAATTCCTACCCTTATGAAGAGTACATGGGGGCAAGGGGGGGCGAGAAGGGGGGCAGCAGCAAACAAATTTTTATCAGTTAAGTGCTCCAGAAAAAAATTGAGCAGGAAAGGCAGATAGGGGGGCAGGGGCTCAGGGGGTTGACATAATCTTTAATATAGATAATCAGGAAAGGTCTCTTTCAAAGAGTTTGAGCAAAGACCAGATGGAGGTATAAGAGCAAGCATGTGGCTATTTGGGGGAAGAAAGAGCACATGTGAAAGAACAGAGGCAGGAATATAAAGAACACTTACTGAGTTCTGAGTGTAGGTAAGGAAGAGACAACTGCGTGATGCTCAGCGCAAAGCCTGCAGTATCTGCAGACAAACCAGCTTGGAAGACCTCTCTGTAATGATTAACAAAAGTTGAACACCAAACCAGCTCTCAAGCTGCAGAATGCTACCCAGGAAGTTGCTGCACCGGATTGGAGGCTGGATTCCAGAGCTTTACTCTACAATCTCAAGACCCCAGCCCCCCCCCCCAACAGTGCCCTCTACAGAGGGGTCGAGCATCCAGTCCTGCCACTCACTGATCTGACCTCTGCAGGGGATAAGACAGCCCACAGAACAGAGATTTTCAAAATGTGGCCCAGGCACCTGTGGCCGTCCCCAAGACCCTTCCTAGCAGTCTGTAAGGTCAGAACTATTTCAATAATAATACTTAAGATATTTTCCTCTTTTGCTCTCTTTCTCTCACAAGTGTACAAATTGAATTTTCTAGAGGCTACAGGTGTGGGATAACATCACTGCTACGATGGTTAATAGCATGTGTCCATATGTATTCCTGTATTTTACTAATATTTCCATTAACCCACATACATAAAGGCTCTTTGGAGTCCTCAATACTTTTTTTAGAATGTAGAGGGGTCCTGAGATCAAAAAGTTTGAAAACTGAGAGAGTAAAAAGGCCATGAAGACAGGTTCAAGAATCAAGAGAAACAGTGACTTTATCAAGACTCACTCATCACACTATAATTACGAATGGATTTGCAAAAGTGAAAAACGTTTGCTTTCATAGGAAAGGATGGACTTCTGTTTTGGATAACAGGAGCGCAGCTGCTTACCATTCCTTCGAGACTATCCCTGCTGCGGACTTCCCTCTCCAGCCACCGTGCCTCCTGCCTTCCTAGAGGGAGAGCCTCCGCCAGTCCGCAGCCCCGGACGCGTTAGGGAGCTCAGTGTGACTCCCCGGTCAGCCCCGTGGGCCAGGAAGGCTCAATTTGGTCACCCTCTCCTTTGCTGTGGTTAGCGCCATGAATAAAATTACCACTAGCCAGGGTGACGGGACCCACAATGTTGCGTAGGTGTCACAGGTGGGCCGACCTAGGATCCGAGGGCGCACAGGCCATCCAAAGGACCGAGCCTAGGATCACCCTCCGCAGCTCCAGAGATCCGGGGATCAGACCCACCGATACAGACATAAAATTCAACCTCCACAGAGCTCGGAAGAGAAGAACTTGAGAACGTCAGAAAATTCCAGGCTTAAGAAAACTGATCAGGAGAAGGAAACATTGATCTCGAAAGAGGGCCAGCCTCGGAGACGCTAGACTGTCCGATTTCCGCTCGGCTTCTGCTCCTGGAGGGCTGGGTGGACCTGGGCAGGTCACCGGGACTCCCTCGCCTGGGTTCCCCTAACCTGCAAAACGCTAATGCGAATATCTAGGGAAGCGCCTGTGCGGGAACGCGAGGCTGTCAGACGCGGTTACTTCGCGAACGCGCTTTGTGACCTGGGGCAAAAAGGTCCCTCTCTGAGCCTCAGTTTCCCAGATCGGTAAAACAACGGAAATGACTTCAGCTTCCCCAGATCCCTTCTAACTCAGGAACTGAATATATGAAGGTTAAGTGAAGCAGCTGCGGGCGCTTATATCATCTCGATAAGAGCTGGAGAAATTAAAGGCTAGGGAAAAGAGGCAGAACAAACTTCCAAAGTGAATGTGCCAAGTCCCTGCACCGCTCGGTCTTCGAAGACTCATCCGACCGACGCCCCCCAAAGCCCGCGAAGCCGGCTGGAGAGACCCAGGAGACCCCGCCGGGACTCTCTTTTGCCGCCCTGCCCAATGGCGAGGGCTGGGGACAGAGTCTCATGCGGCCGGGGGTTGCGCCCCCGCCAGAAAGGGAAAGCCAGCAAGAAGGCGCGGCCGGGAGAGGAGGCTCGGGATCCGAGGGCGCGGTAAAGTAACCACCCTCGCGAGGTGCGGGAAAACCGCCTCGGCCGCGCGGGACGCGCGCCTTACCTGGGGCTTGAGCTCGCAGTTGGCGGAGGCAAGCGCGCCGCGCTGCGGGGCTGCGCTCGTGGGCAGGAGGCAGAGCGTCGGCAGCAGGAACCAGCTCCAGGGACTCATCCTCCCCACCGCGGCTCGGACGCCCGGGGCGCGCGGGGAAAGAGTCAGGCGGCACGGACGCGGACCTCACAGCCGGGCTAGCCGGCAGCCGCGGAGCTGCGGACTAGCCGGGCGCCCGCCATGGCGCGCGGGGCTCGGGGGACCGGGGGCGCTGGCCGGCCGCCCC
>NW_023253657.1:98960-105586 GCF_002007445.2 Ailuropoda melanoleuca | reverse complement strand
CCCGCCATGGCGCGCGGGGCTCGGGGGACCGGGGGCGCTGGCCGGCCGCCCCGCGCCTGGCGTCTGCTCCCTGTGCAGTTCGCGCGGCCGCATGCGGGAGGGGCCGGGGGAGCCAGGCGGCGGCGGCCACGTGGGGCCGGGCCCTGACTCCCCACCCCTCACCCCGCTGCCCCTCAGCTCTGCGCGGAAGCGCCCGCGGGAGTTGCACGGCCGGGCTTCCCCTGCCTAGAGCCGGCCGGAGCTGCCGCGCTCCGCGTGAGCCGGCTAGAAGGGAATGGTGAAGTTCCCGCACCGTCTTCCAGCCTCACACAAAAATCCTGTTGGCTTCCATCCCGTCGTCCGTATTTATGCTACCAGTTCTGAGGGTGGGTCTTGATTGAAAGAGAGCGAAGAAACAAATCATAGGCTATTTTTTAAAGGAAAGCTCATTTCAACGAAGGAAACGGCATTGAAGTTTTGTCTGTAGAAGAGGGGAATAGTGTGCGCATTCACTTAAAAGTCCGGAACCACAAAAGCCGGCACTCTATTAAATGTCCTCTTAAAGGATTTGGGGTAATAATATTAAGGATGTGAACACCAAAGTCGGGATTACTTCACAGATTAGATGAGGACACTGATGGAAAGCATCTTGTTTGATGCACATAGGAAGCGTGCAAAATGTATTTGCTCCCTTTCTGCCCCAAACTTTCCAAGGGCCTTTTCACAGCATTGATCCTTCAGGAAGAAAAAAATATCAAAGCACCAGCTGTGCCCAGCCCCTGCCACCTCCTACCTGAGGCGTGAGTGCACTTTGCACCAACCTTTCTGTACAACCCAGACTTGGGCGAGATCACATTCTGAGGGGTGTAGCAGGGGTTCCTAATTCTAAGTCGCTGTCCATTCTGAGACTCTCTGGATAGAAACTGGAAGCAAAGGCGGGGAGGGGTTGGGGGGTGTTGGGAAAGCAGGCGCAGTGGCCTAGATTTACACAAGAAAAGGGGGCGCGTTTTCTGAACCGCAGGTACCCATCTACAATACTCCAGCAAAGAACCCCTGGCTTTACCCAGTCTTTCGAGCTTTCGTTCCACAGGCGTTGAAGTTTCAGGTGTTTTTGGTGAAATCGCTACATTTTTCCTGTTCTAAGTTTCAGTGAGTTGACTTTCTGGTCTTGACTTTCTGGAGTTGACTCTCTGGTCTTCAAACGACCCCCTTTCAGCCGGGCAGCAAACCTTGCCCCCTCCCCCCCCAACAACCGACCCGAAGTACAGCCTGTCCGGGTTTTCAGGTTACCAGCACTGCCACCTACTGGCAAAAATATTCTCTATGGTTGTGCGATGAAAGCATCAGGAACTATTACCTCATGCTCTTTCCCCCACTCCAAATGACGTCTCCACCCATCAGCTGGGGCTAGAGGGAAATTGGGCTAGAGACTGAGTTTGTTAGTTTTCTCCCGTTGTTTGTCTCTTCCCTATTCCTTTGATTCCTGCTCTTTATGATGTCCTTCCTTTTACTTACTTTGAATTTATTTTGCTTTTCTTTTTCCGGCTGCTTAAGGGGCCATGTTAGGTCGTTAACTTTTAAACCTTTCTTTTCTAATATAAGCATGTTAAAGCTATAAATTTCCCTCTCAGTACTGCTAGCTGCATTGCCCAGATTTTTGAAAAGCTGTACTTTCATTATCATTCAGTTTGGAATACTTTTTTTTTCCAGATTTAATTTTTTTATTGAGAGAGAGAACATGAGGGAAAGAGAAAAGCAGGCTCCCCACTGAGCAAGGAGACTTACAAGGGGGATTCAATCTCAGGACCCTAAAATCATGACCTGAGCTGAAGGCAGCCACTTAACTGACTGAGCCACCCAGGTGCCCCTGGAATATTTTCGAATTTCCCTGGTGGCTTTTTTCTTTGACCGTGGATAGTTTAAAAGTATGTTGTTTAATTTTCAAATTACAGATTTTTCCTAGACATCTTGTTATTGATTTCTGATCTAACTCCACTGTAATCTGAGAACATACTCAGATTATTGCAGTCATTTTATATTAACTGGGACTTGTTTAATGGCCCAGGATATGGTCATACACTGAATTTGAAATGTCTAGTGTATGAATAATTTTGTTTGGTTCTAATACTATTTTTAGGTGGAGCTTACTGCCTTAGTCAGATCCATCATTAAGTGAAGTTCATTCTGTAAGATACTCAACGTCCAAACATTCAACAAATTCACATCTACACTATATACATTGTCTATACAGACATTCCTGAGTCCCACAGATTTCACAGGCTGGCATGACCGGGTCCTCACCTATCTCCTAGGCTGACTGGCCTTCCTGGCTTCCCCTTCGTGGTTAGGAAGGAGATGCTAAACATTCCCCAGCCTCCTCTCTGCCCATCCACAGAGTTTCTGTATCCAGTTCAAGTCCTGACTTGAGTATTGTCCTTGCATCCCATTGCCAGAGACCTGGATGTTCCGAAACCTTTCCTTGCTTCTTTCCGTTTCTCCTTCACATACAGTTGATATGTCCCTCCTATGTCCATGTACTCGTAAGCTCTTCCTTCTTTGCCCCTACCAATGGATTCTTGAATTTACACAAATTTCTGAGGCTTGTCCCCTCCACAGCACTCACCTGAGGAAATTATATGCTGGAGGCCTATTCGTTCATTCCCCAAAATCGGATCTTCCCTCAGAAACAAAGTTTTCAGGGTGCACAGAAGATTTGCCGTGGCTCCCACTACATCTCTGTGCGCTCGCCCAGCCTCGCCCGGCCAGCCTGGCTTGACCGACCTGCAGCCATCCAAATCCTAAATCACTTAACACACTGCACACTTCCTAAGATGGTCAGGACAGCCCAGGGGTGGAGGGTAGGTCCCTTGATCCTGCCTCCTGGTATTCACACTTTTGTTGAGTTGCCTCCCCTTGAGTGTGAGCAGGACCTGTGACGTGCTTCTCACCAATGGAAGGTGACAAAGATGATGGTATGTACGTGGTTCCTTGTATGGGATTACACGAGAACATAATGCCAGTCTTGCTAGAGTCTCTCCATTGCCATCATGAGTCCTACAGCCATGAGGAAATGACTTCTGCCAACAACTTGAGTGAGCACAGAAACTGGTCCCCAGTGGACCTCTGGTGAGAGCCCCGTCCTGGGCAGCACCTGGACTGTAGCCTGGGCTTACCCTACACAGACCCAGTTAAGCCAGGCTCGAGCTCCTGATCCAGAGAGACTGTGAGACAATAAGTGTGTGCTGTTCTAATCCACTGGGTTAGTGCTTTGTTACACAGCAACAGAAAACTAATACACCGGGTGAAGTGGAGTGCTGGGAATTCCAGCCGGGGACTATAGAATCCGAGTGTGCGCTCAAAGGGAGCCACTGCAGACCTGCTTCCTGCCTGTCCAGGCCTTCAGGCTCCGTGCGTTCCCAAAGAGGGGCCAGACTTCTGCCATGCTCTCTTGGTCACCCGGTATTGGCGCCAGAATTTGTAAGTGGGAAAGGGTAGCAATTATCCCACAGCTGCTTCTGCTTAGCAAGTACGCTGTGTGTACCTAGATCCTGGGAAAGAGAAAACCTCCCTGACGGCAGGGAGTGGTCTAGCTTTATCAGCAAGGCCTTGGTGTTGCTAGGAGTTGGCAATATCCACAGCCAGGTCGTGGTGTTCTGCTACTGATCGCTGTATATTGAACGTAAACAATTTCGCAGCACATCAGCAACTGACAAGACCACTCTGAGACTGCGGTGGAGGAAGACGAAAACCAGATGACTCCATAATCGTGTCTCCACAGACTACACGTGAACCTTGTCCAAGCCACGAAAAGGACCAGACATCCCCATGTCCTGGCTAATGAGTGACTGTTGCTTCTTCCCCAATCCCAGCGTTAGCCTTTATGATTTCCTCCACCTTATAGACAAGATGTTTTAAGATACCGTTCTGGGCCGAATTGTGTGCCCCCGAAAAATCACATGTTGAAGCCCATACCCTGGTACCTCAGGATATGACTGTATTTGAAGACAGGGTCTTTAAAGAAGTGATTAAAATGAGATGGTGACTGTAGGCCCAAATCCAATCTGGTGGCTGTCCATGTAAGGGGAGGAAATCTGGACGCACAACAGAGACACCAGGGACACGCAGGCCCAGAGGGACAGCCATGTGAGGACACAGCAAGAAGGCGGCCCTTCTGCCGACCAAGGAAAGAGGCCTCAGGAGAAAACACACCTGCTGACAACTTGACTTTGAACTTCTGGCCTCCAGACCTGTGAGAAAATAAATTTCTATTGTTTAAACAACTGAGTCTGTGGTATTTTGTTATGGGAACCTGAGCAAGCTACTACAGATGTCCAGTCAGAATTACACCCACTTCCTCAGAACACCCAGTGGAGAGCTGAGCTCTGCTTCCTTAAAACTTCCCCCGAGTCATCTAACAAAACAAACCAAATTCTATAACAACTTCTCCCCTTACCCTCTTACCGAGATGCCCCACAGTTTCCCAAGGTATAAGCTTTTCCTCTCTGCAAAGAGCAGTAAGTCTAACTAATTCAACTTCAGGTGTGTCCCCGGTGGTCTTGGTGGTCTTCGGCTAACAGGCATTGATAAGTGTCTGTCTACCTGGGGCAACTTCAGCCAGCCCCAAGCCATCCTTTTCGCTTCCACTGGTCTTGCATCAGACCTTGCGTGAGGAGAAGTTCTCCCCATATTGACACATTTTTACTCTCCTCCCTGTTCCTCCTCTCCTGCCTCTCCCCTGCCCACATGCCACAGGGGTGAGGCTGCACTGAGGGGAGTGGTATCTCACTCCCAGGAGCCTGGTGCAATGTTGGTGCCTCTATGACTGACTCCTGACAGAAAGGGCTGAACAGTACGTCAGGGTGAACTGAGGCCTGCCAGGAGAGCACTGGAGCTAGCGGTCTGTTCACGGGCACCTGGCAGACTGCAGGGAATATGCAAGGAGAGGGAAAGAGCAAACTGCACCATGTCTGCAAGAACTGGTTTTTTCAGAGACGGAGGAAAGGAGAAGAAACTGGAGACAAGGAAACTGCAGAAGCCTGCTGGGGGATAAGATGGCAGAGATGGTGGCCAGGGAATTCTTACTATATTTTACTCTTCGTAAGCAATGAAAATTTCAAGAAATTTTCCATGAAATTTAAATTACACACCAACCTTTCAGAAGTGGGTTTTGGGGCCTCTGACGGTGTAGCATTTGGTTTCAACAGGGCCTGGGGAAGAGAGAAGACTTCCAAAGGGGAACCAATCACACGCAAGTGGCTAAATGTGTAATTTTTACTATGAATCTAAAGTAAACAAAACTGGGACGCCTGGGTGGCTCAGTCGGTTGGGTGTCTGCCTTCAGTTCATGTCATGATCCCAGGGTCCTGGGATTGAGTCATATGTGTTGGGCTCCTTGCTCAGCAGGGAGCCTGCTTCTCCCTCTCCCTCAGCCTGCCACTCCCCCTGCTTGTGCAAGCTCTCTCTCTCTACTCTGTCAAATAAATAAATAAAATCTTTAAAAAAATAAAATAAAAATAAAAGCAGCTGTGGTAATTCTAACATGCAGCCAGGGTCCAGAGACAGACAGACAGACAAAAAGAAAATTATAAGATGGTAGGATGTGTGCAACCACACAGCCCATAACCGAGGCCATCATTCCAGGGTTTCCCAGTGGAATGTTGTTTAAAGAGAGACACCGCATTTGAGCACAAGTTAGCCAGGGAATAGCATTCCAGGGAGAGGGAACAATATAGGCAAAGGCCCTGAGGCACAAGAGAGAGTTAGCCTTGTTTACCAAATTTGGTCTGATTGACACCTAGACCCAGGCAGACAACGGTGGGAAAGGGAGAGAAGCAGGGGCCTGAGGGTGAAGAGCCTGTGGCCAGTCTGAGGGGTTCGGGGCCCGCCTGTGTGAGAGGCACCGCGGCACCGTCCAAGCAGAGGAATTGCACCATCAAATGTGGGCTTGAGTGTGGAGGGGACCTGGAGGGAGCCAGAGAACAAGTGGTAAGACCAGTTAAGAGACACAGCCAGGACCTGGGCCTGGTTCTGGCAGGGGACAAAAAGATGAGAAGTGACACTGAGGAAGTGAAACCCACCCAGCTAGTGGTTGATTGGATGTGGGAGAGAGGAGGAACAAGAAACTTTCTGGAATTAGTGCTCAGAAAGGACCAGACCACACCCTCCGGCCTCTGCCCTGTGGCCACGGCAGTAAGGGGGGAGTGAACACCCACAGACCCAAATTTCATATGTGCTTCAATGGCTCTCTGTGCAGCAATAACAATAGGGTGAGAGGGGATCCTCTCTCTGAGTCCCTCCCTGCTTAGCAATGCCAACTTCTAGGTCCTCCCAGCCTCCCCCGTAGGCCCCCTAAGCAACCCTGGCCTTGCCAGACACCCAGCTGGCCTTGCGCTCTGTCAGAGTCTTACTTACAAACTCATGGAGTTTCCCTGTGGCCTGAGACTGGAAAAGCCAGACAGAGCTGTCTCATCTCGTCTCCACCACCTCAGCTATGTCACCTCAGGCAAGTCACACAACCTCTCTAAATTTTAGCTTCCTCATCTGCAAAATGGGAATAATAATACTTATCTTGGGGCACCTGGGTGGTGCAGTCCTTAAGCGTCTGCCTTCGGCTCAGGGCGTGATCCTGGCATTCTGGGATCGAGCCC
>NW_023253657.1:82968-98860 GCF_002007445.2 Ailuropoda melanoleuca | reverse complement strand
ATCACTATATTGTACACCTGAAACTAATATTACACTGTATGTTAACTAACTGGAATTTAAATAAAAACTTTAAAAAAAAGAAAAAGTACATTTTGGGCTTCACACTTGATATTTTTCCATGAAAGAACTGCCATGGGTATGCCAGACACCTACATGCCCATCTGTTGTGGGCCAGCTTGTCCACAGCCCTTGCTGAGGAAGCAGAGCTCAGCCTCGGGAGGTGAGGTCCTTGCTGAGGCCCTCTGTGCACTAGGGGCTGGACTCCAACTCACGCGCTCTAACTTCGGAATCCACACTTTGACCCACCCTCTACCTCCTCCTTCTCCCAACACCAGCTAGCATTTTCTTCCAGAGGGAGATTTGTTTATGTATATTTTCTATTGAGGAGTTTTTTCTAAAACATACACAAAAGAAGGGAGAAGAGGACAATGAACCTGCATGTAGGTATCATACAGCTTTTGAAAGACACATTAACATTTCCAGAACCAGCGTTCCATGCAAGAGTTTGGGGATTACAGTCCCAGGTCAATGTGAATAACTCTTCCAGAACTTGATCAGAAGAACGTGGTAAGAATGGTCCAGGTGGTGCCCAGGAGAGAGCAGGTCAGACCCACAGAGGAAGCAGACAGTAGGTAAGAGGGAAACTCTCCAGGGAAGTGAGGAAAACCAGGGGGGAGTGCAGGGGAAACTCAGAGTTTCTGGGAACCCCTGGCAGCTGTCGACTTCCAGCCCTCAGGTGTTCTTACCCTAAATCCCCTGTGATGCACACAGAGAGGCACTGCCACATCCTCCCTCGGGAGGGCTTACTGCCCCAGCTGGCTAGGGGCACTGTCCGCACCCAGGGGCCAGGCCCTCCATACTGTCTCAGCTGCAGGGAGCCACCTCGCCCTTCCCAAGGCCATCTCAGCACATCTTGGGACAACTCTAGTGCCAGAGGCCCCCAGGGTGTCGGGGTTACTGAAGCTGTCCAAGCTTGACTTCTCCCTCTGCTCCATCTCACTCCCTCCCTCCCCTTCCATAGACGTGAACCCTAGGGCACTCCCTAATAAATACCCCGCACATGAAACCCAAGCCGAAACACCCCTTTTCCCTTGAGGAAGTCCCAGTGATGGGGCGTCTGGGTGGCTCAGTCAGCTGAGCTACGGACTCTTGCTTTCAGCTCAGGTCATGGTCTCAGGATTGTGGGACCAAACCTCGTGTCAGGCTCCACACTCACCACAGAGTTTTTTTGGGATTCTGTCTCCCTCGCCCTCTGCCCCTCTCCCCACTCGTGAGCTCGCTCTCGCTTTCTCTCTAAAATAAATAAAATCTTCAAAAAAAAAAAAGAAGAAGAAGGAGGAGGAAGTCCCAATGACTTGCAATCTAAAGAGCCCAGTTAACACCATGACCGCAGGGTCACTATATTGGGACTGCGATGACTACTGTGCCTCGTTCACAAAAAACATACAGATATTGAGAGAGAAGAAAGACAAAGCAAATGGGAGAGACTTTTACATTGTATATGTCCAGGGAACATACAGCCCATATGGGGCTGGGGGCAGGGAATGCAGCTCTGTTTATTTCTCTGGGCGGACTCGGGAGTCCACTCCAGCACATTAAAGGTAACTCAGTGTCTTCCTGCTCAAAGTCTCCTAGGGCTTCATTCAGACCCTCGGGGAGAGAGTCTTTGTGGGTTCGTTCTCTTTCCCTCTTGGCCAAGGAGGTCCCAGATCCAGAAGCTAACATGCCCCCATCCATGAAGCACCTGCTGCTGGTGTAACTCAGGGTCTGTTTTTTTGGCTGACGTTCCTGATTTTGCAGATTAACTGAGATCTAACTTCCACTTTCCTTAAATCTCTGGATTGGGCATCCTTCCCTGGGGCCCTCTTCACAGAGCCAGTTCACCCCTACTGTGCTGACACTCTTAACCCCTGCAAAGGTATCAGCCAACCTCTCAACTTCTATATTTCTCCTGGGGTTCCAAGGAGATTCCTAGACCCCTTAAATTCTGTGAGCAGGTCATGGGGACCGGCTGCTCTCTAGAGCCAGGCTGCCCGATCTCTGTGATGACTTTTATTTTAAAAGATTTTATTTATATATTTATTTATTTATTTATTTATTTATTTGAGAGAGAAAGAGATCACAAGCAGGCAGAGGAGCAGAGGGAGAGGGAGAAACAGATTCCCCGCTGAGCAGGGAGCCAAACATGAGGCTCGATCCCAGGACCCTGGGATCATGACCTGAGCTGAACCCAGATACTTAACCCACTGAGCCACCCAGATTCCCCAAAGATTTTATTTATTTATTTATTTGAGAGAGATAGAGAGCACACATGTGTGTGCACATGTGAGTGGGGTGAGGGACAGAAGGAGGAGAGAGAGAATCTCAAGCAGACTCCTCTGAGTGTGAGCCTGAAGTGGGGCTCCATCTCACGACCCTGAGCTCATGCATGACCTGAGCAGAAACCAAGAGCCGGTGGCTTAACCGATTGAGCTACCAGGTGCTCCTGTGATGATTTTTTTGATATGTCATCTTGGCTAGGCTACAGTCCCCGACTATTTATTACACTACATAAATATATAGTATATACTATACTATATATATATACATATGTCAGGTAGTATGATAATTATGAAAAAATAATCAAACTGGGTGAGGCTCTGGTTACATAGGGAGGGCATTTAGCACAAAGCCTAGCACACAGTTATTTCTATTATTGTCACTATGTCACCCAAGCCAGCTGGAGACCCCTCTCTGTCACCCACTACATCACATCCACCAACTGCTTATTTTCTATGGTGATTAAATTGCAAATTTTTCAGCTTTTTATCCCCACTACCACTCTGTGAGCCTTACGTGGATCATAGTGACAATCTCCTAACTAACCTGCCTGCATCCATGAAATCCATCGACAATGCGGTAAGAGGAAACCCCTGTGTAGCCTTCGCCATGCGCCAGGTGCTGTTCCAAGCACTTTGCAATCCTGGGATGTGTATCCTATTGTTGTCGTTACCGTTTTATAGATGAGGACACCGAGGCACAGAGAGGCCAAGGCAGGACACCCTTTACATCCCTCTTCGCCTTCTTCCCCGCTCCTCCCCACCTTGCTTCTGCTGCGATTTTTACCACCGTGGCCTCTGATCCCATCCCTGCCACTTAGGACCAGGAGACCTTGAGCGAGTTCTTTTAGGTCCGTTTCGGTTGGCTTGGGAAGCCAGAATAAAGCACCACTGACTGGTGGCTTAAACCACGGCCGTTTATTTTCCGCAATTCTAGAGGCTGGAAAACCCGAGATCAAGGTGCCAGGGGTTTCAGCTTTTGGTGAGCGCCCTCCTCCTGGCTTGTAGACCAGGCTTGTAGCCCCTTCTCAGTCTCTGCTCATGTGACCTTTCCTCAGGGCACTTGTGGAGAGAAAGTGAGACAGCCTTCCTGTCTCTTCCTCATCTTATAAGAGCATGAATCCCATCATGAGAGTTTCCCCTCATGACTTCATCTAAACCTAATTACCCCCCAAAAGCCCCACCTCCTAACACCATCACACCGGGAGTTAGGGCTCCCACAGATGTATTTTTCAGGGACTCTTTCAGTCCATAACAAGTTCCCTGGGCCTTTGTTTCTTCATCAGTAGAATGAAGGTAACAATACTTGCTCCTGGGGTAACCATAAGGACACAACTACCCAGTAGGAGATGCGGTTGAGATTACTATTGTTGAGATAATACAAGTAAAACATGTAGCAGCAAGCCGGCCACATGGCGAAGATCCCATGAATGTCCGCTGTCACTCTCAGTGGCATTGCACATTGCTAAACTCTCAGCTCAAATGCCCACAGCCATGTGGATCAGCCTATGCCCCCACCGAAGGTTATAGCCATCATACATCACCCCATCCACTTAGTTACGTGTCCATTTCCCATTACACACCTTGAACAGCTCAAGGTCAGAGGGCAAAATGGCCTGTAATCCCCTCCACCTGGCCTAGTGCTCAGCACCTGACAGGCACCCAGGAGATGCTTCTTGAATCAACACCTGAGCACATGAAAGAATGAACATGTCAAATGAAACTCGGACTCCCAGCTGAGAGCTCCCTGATTTATTCGACTGGTCACAATATGAATTGGTACCTGCCTTGGGGACAAGAAGTCATGTGTTTGCATCAGTTCACGGGGGCTAGAGGTCAGAGTTCCTGCTCTGGCTAAGCGCAACACCTGTGCTGACACGTGAGTTCAGTGTTGATGAGTGTTATGGGCTGAATTGTGTCCCTCAAATTTCATATGTCCTATACCCCCATACCTCAGAATGTAATTGTATTTGGAGATAAGGCCTTTAAAGAGATGATTATGTTAAAATGAGGCTGTTAGGGTAGAGGCCTAATGCAGTCTGACTGGCGTCCCTGTAAGAAGAGGAAAGATGGGCACAGACAGAGACATCAGGGATGCGTGTGCACAGGAAGACAGCCATGAGAGGATACAGTGAGGAGGCGGCCATCGACACGCCAAGGAGAGAGAAGAAACCAAACCTGCCCATGTCTTGATTTTGGACTTTAAGCATCCAGAACTGTGAGAACATAAACTTTTGTTGTTTAGGCACCCAGTCAGTGGTATGTGGCATTTTGTTAAGGCAGCCCACGCAAACCAACAGGGTGGGAAGGTCGCAGTGCCTGCCCGCCTCCCACTTCCGGCCTTGGAAACCTCCCCTAGCTTCCCGGCAAACAATTCCCCGGCCAATTCCAGATATCATCTGATCTTAATTTCAGAACTCTGGCATTTTCTTCCATCCATTATCACTGTGTCCTTGAAAATGACCCCGTCCTTTAACATTTCCAGAAACCTCTTTTGAAGCATTAATATTCAGCTCAGCATTTACTGGGGAGCATGGAATGATGACAATAGAACAATACTGAGACTAGCTGGGAAAGTACTACGGAGAAGTAATTAGCATGGTGCAGGGAAATTATAAAAAGAAACCAAAGTAGTTGAACCACTCCCCTTCACATAATACATCTCACCTACAAAATGCTTTCAGACACTTGATCTCACAGATCCTCGTGACAGCTCAATAACGATCTCCATTTCTTGGGCAAGGAAATCGGAGTTCAGAGAAACGATACGATCGTCCGCAGGCCCAGGGCTGGTAGGTAGTGGTGCCGGTGCTTGAACCCAGGTCTCCTGACCCCCACGAGCTTTCTGAGGCGTTTCATAAATATGTCTACGCTTTCATTACCACCGAGGGGGCTTGCCTGAAAGCACACATCTGCCACAATCCTTTCTGGAGGTGCAGTGATAGTAAGCAAAACCTTTCTGCCTCCTTGCCTGTTATCAATTATTACTCCTTCCCCAGTGAGCTTTTAATTGTCTTTTTATCAGGCTTGATTGGTGGAAGCTTAGTAATCTGGCTCCAAGCCAAAGAGCAACTCATTGCAAGAAGGAGACAGAAGAGGAATATGCCTTGTGAAATGAGCAAATTCACTGAAAAGAAAATGGCAGTTTTGCATATTCTTAAAGGAGAAGGATAAAAAATGTAGTATGCAGAAGGGGCTCATTTTCCAGAAATTATGCAAATTAAAAAGAAGTCAGAAATACATGAAAACTGGTCAAAAACTACAAAGACACAGAATTTACCCCACACAGCCACTGGCCCAGATTCTGTTTTTCATTCATTTGCAGCATCGCTTGTAGGTGTCCCTTCCACAGACCCAGGCAAGAGGGGCTGGCACTTTAGACCACCCTGTACACGAGAGCACCAGGCAGACCCGCACACAGGCTCCCTCTGTATCCTGGAAGCAAAGGCTAACTGCACCTCCATGCCACATAGAGAGGTGTCGGGGCTTTGTGGCTGGCAGCCCTGAAGATGAAACACTCCCTGAGATTAGGGATGATCGGAGTGACAGAAGCACTTACCTAAGCACTTGAGTTCCTCAAACCTCTTCTCTCACAGGTTCTTCAGAAACCATAATTCCCAGTATTACCAAACGCCCATTTTCTGGCTCCTTATTCCTGTTTCATTCTGTGGCTCCCAAAATTAGCACAGAAATTCTTACAGCTACAGGAACTACTCACAAATTAGCACAGTATTCCCAGCAAGTGCGTATAGGACAGCTGAGCAATATTTTGCAATAGTAAATAGCTCGTATTACCCTTCTATTTGTACCTATGTAGGTCCGGACATAACACGCGTGAAGCAATATACAGATTATATTGGCCACAAGAGAGGAGTTGAATACTAGAATTGTGGACAGTTTAAATTTTATAAAAATTATTCATTGCATTTAACTACATATACAAAAATTCTAATGAATTTTTTATTTTTAAATGAGGCTGGCTTCCAATTTTGAAATTCATTAATAATTATTTGTATTTTGCAGTAGAATACTAGATAATATTAATATTTTAGGGGGAAGTATCTTATTTAAAATATATATGAAATTAAACATTTTTAAATTTAACTCACACCTTTTATGAAAACACAGTCGATCTTCATTATTTGTGGATTCCCTACTTGAGAATTCACTTACTTCCTAAAATTTATTTGTAACCCCAAAATCAATATCCACAGCGACTTTGTGGTCATTTGAGGACAGGCACAGAGTGCCAAAAAATCTAGGTCCCCTAATGCACGTGTTTCTAGCTGAGGCCAAACAAGGCAATGTTCTGCCTTCTTATTTTAGTTCTCATAACATAAACAAACTATCATTTTCCTGGTCTGTTTAGTACCCTACTTTTCTCATTTTTGTTTGTGGTTTCATTGTTCAAAACAGCCCCATGCATAGAACCGAAGTGCTGTCTGTATTCTCAAGCACAAGGAAGCTGTGATGGGCCTCCCAGAGAAAATACATAGTCAGATAAGCTTTGTTCGGGTATTTTATAGTGCCTTTGGCTGCGAGTTTAATGTTAATGAACAACAATATATACTAAATAACGTGTCATTCAACAGAAACACATAAAACAAGATTATGTACTAATCAGCTGACACAAATGTTGTGACCAAAACCTCGCAGGAACCTAACTGCATTTGTCCTAGGAGCAATGCTTCCGTATTCACTAATTCAGCATCCACAGTGACTTGATAGAACTAACTGCGCTAAGTAATGAGAATTGACTGTATATATACTCAGGTTTTCTACACTTTGAACACAATTACATCTTATTTTTTAATTGTTTAGATCATACTATCTGTAGAACGCCAGTTATGTGAAAATCTTGATAACAACACAATTAGTAATTATGCTTAAGTGAAAGCAAGAAAAACATTGTGGGGGCACCTGGGTGGCTCAGTTGGTTCAGCGTCCCACTCTTGGTTTCGGTTCAGGTCATGCTCTCAGGGTCCTGGGATCAAGTCCAGCATTGGGCTCCGTGCTCAATGGGGTGTGTGTTTGTGGATTCTCTCTCTTCCTCTCCTTTTGTTCCTCTTCTCTTGATCATCCGCGCAAGCGCTCTCTCTCTTTCTTTCTCAAATAAATAAATAAATCTTAAAAAAAAAAAAAGGTCGTAATGCACAAACGAGTCTTATGTTTACAGTTGCTGTGAAAAAGGAAATGAAAGCCAAGGGCTGGCCATGTTTGGATGTGCATCAACTGTGGAGACACAAAAATTCAGAGAGACCAGAAGTAACCATAAGAAAATTCAGAGAAACCCCGGGAAAGCATCAAATAGGAGTTGGAACCATTCTTATCTAGAACTTTTTCAGACCCCAGAAGGCATCTGGGTGACACATAAAATTTCAGAAACATCTGTCTGGAGATGTTTAAGGAGAATTTAAAAGTTAAAGGGCTGATTTCAGAATGAAAGACACTAAGCCACTGATTGAAAGGATCCCACTACAGCAGGGTTTGAACAGTTGTTCACAACCAGTTAGTGGATGATAAAATCAAGTTGGCAGGTCACGATCATATTTTTAATGAAGTAATAATATGAAAAGGAATAGTTCAACATCAGGGGCCATTAGGGAAATGCAAATTAAAACTTTGATGAGGGGTGCCTGGCTGGCTCAGTCAGAAGAGCATGGGACTCGATCTGGGGGTCCTAAGCTCGAGCCCCACATTGGGTGTAGAGATTACTTAAATAAATAAAACTTAAAAAAATGTTTTTAATAGTGGCAATACCAAATACTGGTGAGAATGCTAAGAAACTGAATTCCTTTCACATTGCTGATGGGAATGTAAAATGGTACAGCCACTCTGAAAATTGTTTGGCAATTTCTTACAAAACTAAAATGCACTTACCATATGACCCCATATGACCCAGCAACCACTCCCCTGGACATTTTCCCAGAGAAATGAAACCTTATGTCCATGCATAACAGAGAAATGTGCATAAATGTCCATAGCACTGTTATTTTTAGCAGCTGAAAACTGCAAACAATCAAAAGGACCTTCACCAGGTACATTCACGCCATGGAGTACCACTCAGAAATAAAAAGGACCAAACTACTGATACACTCCACCGTTTGAATGGATCTCAAGGGCCTTCTGCTGAGGGAGAAAAGCCAATCTCAAAAGACAAAATTTTAGAGACGGGAAACAGATTGGGGTTGCCAGCGGTTATGAGGCGGGGTCGAGCGGGGGTAGGGACACTATAAAGGGGTAGCACGAAGGATTCCCCTTGTGGTGATGGAATAGGTCTGTATCTGGATTGTGGTGGTTGTACAACTCGGAACATGTGATAAAATTGCAGAGAAATACACACACATGCACATAATAACTGGGTAAAATCTGGAAAAGTCTGTGGATTCCACCAATGTCAGCTGCCTGGTTTTGATACTGCACTATAGTTACACAGGGGACCTCAGTGTACCATCTTTGCAACTTTCTGTGAGTCTATAATCATTTCAAAATGAAAAGGTTTTAAAAATGAAAATGAATAGAACAGAGAAGCTTAAAGGACAACACTCATAGTGAAAGTGAATATTGTTCTAGGGAACTTTTGTTTCAGTTGTGTGTGCTCATGTGAGTCACAGCGTGAAAGGCACTTAATGCCCTTCTTGGGGAGGGAGGCAATCATCAAGGTCAAAAACAGTTTGAAAACCATTGCTTTACAGCAAGCTTGAAAGACTCAAAGAGCTAGAGGGGCCAGGTCGACCATGTGAAGAAGTAAAACGGGCCTGGCTCATTAAGATTGTCATGGTTCATCTTTCCCATATACCCAGTTCTTACTATGGAAGGCCTCATAATGATGTAAGTATTTTTTACTTCCACAGATAAATAGGCTCTTTCTTCATTGTTTTAACTACAGGGTACTCTTGATCTCTCTGTTCTCCCCACTTTTGATAGTCAATTCGTTTATCTATCGCTGAGTAACAAACGACTCCAAATCTTAACAAGATAACACAGCAAGCACTTATTATCTCACAGTTTCTGGGAATGGCTTGGCTCAGAGGTTCTGGCTCAGGGTCTCCCACGTGGTTACAGTCCAATTGTCACCCAGAGCTGCAGCCATCTGAAGATTCATTTGGGGCCACAGGACCCACTTCCCAGCTCACTTGTTGATAGCCTCCGCTCCTCACGGCTGTTGACCACAGACCTGAGCTCCTCACTACATGGTCTTCTCCACAGAACTGCTCAAAACATGGCAGCCGGCTTTCCCCAGAATGAGAGATACAAGAGAAAGAAAGATAAAGCCAGGCACCTAAATGGAAATTATAGTCTTTTATAACTCAACTTCAGAAATGACATACGATCTCCTCTGCCATATAACATCGGTCACACAGACCCCCTCCTGGTACAACAGAGGAGGGGATTTCACAAGGGTGGGAACAGGAGGTGGGATCATTGGTGACCATCTTAAAAGTTGACTTCCACAGAGAGAGAACTGGGCACAAGAAATATTTCTCTACTATAAGGAAAACACCAGTACAGATATGAGAAATGACAACTGCTCTGGGTCTCCATGCTGGGAAGACATTAGGGAGTGGTAGAGAATCCAGTAAAGTGAACAGGACATGGCCCATTTCAAGGTGCAGCTGCTAATCACAATGCTGCCATGAGAAAACAGAAATCTTAATGTGGAAATCGTTCCATGTTAAAATTTAATTAAAAATTTATGGGGCGCCTGGGTGGCTCAGTCGTTAAGCATCTGCCTTTGGCTCAGGGCGTGATCCCGGCGTTCTCAGATCGAGCCCCACATCAGGCTTCTCTGCTGGGAGCCTGCTTCTTCCTCTCCCACTCCCCCTGCTTGTGTTCCCTCTCTCTGTGGCTGTCTCTCTCTCTGTCAAATAAATAAATAAAATCTTTAAAAACATTTTAATTAAAAATTTAAACCTGAATTCAAATTTTGCCAATTATCTGCAGTGTGACCTTGACCAAGTCTCAGGTCCTATGCTGTAAAGCAGAAATGATCAAAATAGTGCCATTTCACACTGATTCAGTGACGATTAAGCGAGATAATATCCGTAGAAGACCTTTGCGCAGGGGCTGGAAACAACAGCCACTCCATAATGTTGGTAGCCATGACTATTGCTATTCTAGCACCAGAGATGAAAACCGAGCAATAATATTCCCACTCACACTGTGGCTATTAGCCGCCTGGGCAAGCTAAGCAGCTGCCAAGGTTTAAATAAGGGGTTTTCCTCCACGTATCTACAGAGCAGAACGATCATCAGTGAGACTGAACCTCGAAGGCCTGCTTTCCCTTCCTCACAATTTTATTTCAGACAAGGCCTGAAATTCCATGACTACAAAGAGAACTAGAGTTTTGATGGCATGGAGAATACAGAGGTCACAGCCTGGTTTCTTTGCTCCCCATACCTCTCTTGTGTGAGAGTCACACCACAATTCTCAGGCTGGCAAAACTGGTACCCAAAAGGAGGCCGTTCCACAACTGAAATAACAGCAAGAAAAGGACCAGAAAGGTCATCTGAGGAGAAGTAGATTTGCTCACCTGTGAGCCTACTCCAGGGCAAGGTCCGGAATCGTCTCTATAACAGTCCCCACACCTGGCTATCCACTTCTCATTGAATGCCTCCAACGACAGAGAATTCATCACCTCTCTCAGAATAGCTTATTTCATTTTGATTAAAAATTGTATTTATTGGGGCACCTCGGTGGTGCAGTTGGTCAAGCATCTGACTCTCAGTTTTGGCTCAGGTTATCTCAGCATCGTTGAGAATGAGCCCCATGTTGGGCTTGCGCTCAGCGTACGATCTGCTTAGGATTTTCCCTCTCCCTCTTACTCTGCCCCTTCCCGTCCTCTCTCTCTCTCTCCTAAATAAATAAATAAATCTTTAAAACAAAATAATTTTATGTATTGTTCAAAGAATATTGATTGAGCACTTATGGTGTCAGGCATTGCGTTTGGTGCTGGGCTGCAGGGGTAAACCAGACAGACGAGGTCTTCCATTTCCTAGTGTGGGGTGAAAGGCAATAAACAAATAAATGAACATATAACACATTTGGTAGAGATGGATTCTATGAAGAAAGGTAAAAGTTGAGAGAATGACGAGAGTGTTACTCTATATGGGTGGTCCAGGAAGGTTCTCTGAGAAGAGGACACTTAAGCAAGCAACTTTCTAAATTAAATAAGAAGGTGCACAGTGTAGAGATCTAGACTAAGGTTCATCTCATGTGAGCATTTCAGCAAGTGCGAAAACCCTGAAGTGGAGTCAGTGTCTTCCTACAGTCAAGGGAAACCTGGACTAAACTCTCTCTTCTTATTCACACAGCCACAGAATTCACCTTCTCTTGAGAGGTAATCATGTTACTCACATCTGTCTGTACCTGTAAGGTTTGTGGTCAGACCAAGCAGGCCCCACATCTGCCCCTATCAGGTCCAATCTCATCATGTTTTGTCCATATCGCCACTGGATCCAGCTTGCCTTAGCGTTTACAGAGCTACATCCTTCCTAACATAATTAGCAATCTACAGCCCCATTCAAGTCCCAATTAAAAAAAAAAAAGTCAAATTGAACAGGCCTGAGGAATGTTGCCCCATGGCAAATCTCCAAAGGCTTCCCCCGCCACCAGCTGCCTCCCCCACCACCGCACCCTGCAGTTGACAGTCGTCAAGAGTCCATTAGCTCCCTCTTATTAGCTCGACATTTTCCAAAGTATCCTTCTCAACAAAGAAAATGGAAATGTAATTGGAGTTGAGTGGTTCAGCTCTCTCAATACCATCTGTTAACAGTATACAATCTGTTCCAAGCAGCAGGCTGAAATGTTGTCAGACATAAATGACACCCAAGTCATAAGTAAATGCAAGCCATGAGCCTGAGTTTGTTGATTGACTTAGAGTAATTCCTTTACCACACTAGACTTGAAACTCAAGAGTCTCATCATCTTTATCTTCCACATCCAGAGGACACTGCCAGATTCTTCATGGATATTTGATAAATGTTTATTGAATAATTATATGTGTGAGTATTGCAGAAGTTATTTAGGAAAAATCCCCAAATGGGACCTGAGGCCCTGACACCACTAAGTTATGATTTTTCCATCTCATGGTGCTGCTGCATAACAAAACATCCCCAAACTTAGTGATTTAAAGCAACTACAAATTTCTTTTGCTCATGAACCTGTTATTTGGCCAGGGACAACTTGCTCCACCCAGCATTAGCCAGGGCAGTTCAAGGCTCATCTGTTTGCCCGTTTATTGGTTGATGCTAGCTGTTGGCTCAGACCTCAGCTGAGGCTGTAGCTGGAATGCCTACAAGTAACCTTTCCTTCTAGGAGCTTGATTTTCCCAAAGAGAGAGAGTCAAGCAGAGCCCTGTGGCCTTTTATGTCTTAACATCATTCATTGAAAAGCATAACTTCTGCCATATTTCATTCACTAGAAGAAAGTCATAAAGGACAATCTATACTACAGAAATGGTGGGAGGGACTCCTGGGTGGCTCAGTTGGATAAGCATCTGCCTTTGGCTCAGGTCATGATCCCAGGCCAGCCCGGCTCCCTGTTCAGGGGGGATTCTGCTTCTCCCTCCTTCTCTGCCTCTCCCCCCTGCTTAGGAACTTCTCTCTCTCTCTCTCAAATAAATAAATAAAATCCTTAAAAAAAAAAAAAAGGAAAGAAAGGAATGGTGGGAAAAGTGTCAAAGAACACGCAGATGTTTTAAAAACACTACCCATGGGACTGGATGAGACCAATAGATTTGACAGTGTTCTTAAGTAACAAATGCCAAAGCAGCTCCCCAATTTCTTAGAGATGGGCCACAAAACTGAATAAGGAATGCCTCCAGTCCCCTTAAGCTCCTTTGTTTAGGAATCCTGCATGCCTAATGCGTTTGAAATGTGTACTATGGCTGTCTCTAGACGAAATAGATTCTTTGTTTCCAAAATAAAAGTTGGAATTGGAGTTCACCATGGGTCCAAACTGGGACAAATGCTCAGGCCAATGGTGGGGCCCTGTAAAGTAATACCTAAATAATGCTTGGCATTGCGTGTGAAACGGAATCAAGTGCCAGTGAGACCCTCCAAACAGTCGATGTCTCAGGATGTCTGGATACTTTCAAGCTCAAGTTTGGCAGATGCTTCAACAGTGCATCGCAGAGAATGCTCCAAGTCCCTCCAAGCCCGCTTTCTCTTTCTCCTGGGTGCACAGCCCGACTACACTCCCAGCCTCCCTCACAGTTAGATAAGACCACGTGACTAAGTCCTGGCCAAAGAGATGAGGGCAGAAATAATGCAGACTACTTCTAAGTCTGCTGCATAAAAACTCTAACGCATTCCTGTATTTCTTCCTCTTTTCCTATCCACTGGCTGGAGGAGTAAACTTCTAGGACCTAGAGGAGGGCAGAGTGACAAGAGAGAAGCCCGGGTACCTGGGCTACTGCATGGAGGTAAGCTGCCTGACCAGAAACACCAGCATATAGTGTTGCGACGTCAATGGGAAATAAATTCTTATTGCTTTAAGCCACTTTGGAGGCTGTTTGCTACAGCTGTTTGCCTACCCTGACTGTGCAGTTGGATTTTTATTCAGGAAATATTCATTCCCCTCCCTCCCCCACCACAGGTGGAATATACTTCTCCACTCATTAACAGTGGGTTTGGCCAATGTTCATAGACATGAGGTGACATAATACACTTTAACACACACGTCCTCACTTCTACGCTCTTCTGTGCCACACCCTCTTGCTGTTCTGCCGTCACCTCGAGAAGAACAAGCACCAGCTCGATCCTGGTCCAGAGGATGAGATCCAACTGGCAGCTTGGAACCAAGCCCAGCCTAGCCCAACCCAGCAGCAGCTGACTGACCGGTAGATGGATGAGCAAAAATAAACGATTATTATTTTGAGCCACTGAGCTTTGGGGTAGTTTGTTACACGGCATATTGTGGAGATAGTTGACTCATACACTAATGAAGTAGGAGTGTGGCAGTCTGGTGGGACTGCCATATTAGGCTTCCCTTGTTGCCTTTTCTATTACCTCACTTAAGCTTTATGCTAAAGCTGTTTTGAAGATGAAGAAAGGGAGGTGTAGGAAAAGACTTGCCCAGGGCCACACAAGGAGTTTGGTATATCGCATCCATAAGTCTAAATGCTCTTCCTTCTGTTCCAAACACACTGAGGAAATGTGAGAAAAGCAGATAAATCAGGAAGGCGTGGACAGGATTTAGGATGTTTCCACCAGATCCCACTTTAACAGAGAATGCTAATAATACACTCTGGCTCTTGAACAAGGAAAAAGTTCTGGATAAATAAAACAACGACCAGCTTCACCTCCTGGGGTTGTTGATTTATGGAACTTACTCTCTATAAACATCTTTAGATAATACAACTGAAAATACAACTTTTCTAAGAAAGGTTTGAACAATCAATTGCATTACACCACTCCTACAATGGGTTAATAAGGAAAATAAGAACGTTTGCGGGGATATCTTCAAGGTTAACTTCAAGGAGGAAAACCACACCCTTGAACACAGAGTTCCTAGAGCCGGTGAGAGAAAGAATAGAGAGAGCACTCTCGGCCTGCTTGCTCCCCCCACCGCCCTTTAGACAATGCTCATGACGGGCGTTTAAGAACACCCGCCACCGCTCCTGCAAGAGCCGCCCAGCTCAGGGAAGGCAGACGACGACGAGAGGGAAACTGGCCTCAATCTGAGCGACGAGCCGTGGAAACCTGTTTCCCCTGTCCCTTCATCACTAGGAACCCTCTTCTCGGATTCTTTTAGTGCGAGACTACACAAGGGCCCAGCCTCCCAGAGGAGAGGAAAAGGGGAGTTGAGGGGCTCGGGAGACGGGGGTTGGCATGGGACGTGGGAAATGCACAGCGATAGGGGGGGTCTCTTTCGAGCTGGGATTACCACAGAGCACGCGTGCAAGGCCGCACATCCATCCACACCTACAACTGCATACTACACATACACACCACACACACCCCTCCCCCGCCGGCCCCCACGCCCATTCTGCAGGGGAGCATCAGATTCCCGGGGAGGGGAGCGCAGCCCCAAACGCAAGAGCCCAGGGCCCACCCGGCAGCGCCCACAGCCTCCACCGCAGGGTCACGACGAGCTGGGAGCGTCGGGGGGCTATGGCCCCCGCACAGGAAGAGCCGCACCCAGCCCGCGAGGCAGCCTAGCGGAGGGCGCGGCGGGGAAGCTAGCGGCCCGCGCCGCCCCCGCCCATCGCCTTCCAGCACCGCCCCCGCTGCGGCGGGCGAGGGGCGGGGCGGGGCGCGGCGTATATAAGGCGAGGGGCGGGCGCCGCTCTTTTGTCTCTTGCTGCAGCGACGCGAGTGGGAGCGCCAGGCGTTGGGCTCGGAGCGGAACTCCACGGTGAGCACTGCCTAGGGCGGGGGCCCCACCCGGGTGGGGTCAGAGCGGGTGTACCTGGCCGGCGCGCGGCAGCCGCAACCGGCGCCCTTCCCCGACGGGACGCCCGATCGGTGGACCACGCCCTAGGGCTAGGAAGGGGGTGCGGGACGCGCCCAGATCCTCGGCCTGCGGGTGCCGGGAACGCCCCGGCCGAGCGCCACGTCGCGAGGCGTCGG
>NW_023253657.1:71504-82868 GCF_002007445.2 Ailuropoda melanoleuca | reverse complement strand
CTGGCTGTCTCTATCTCTGTCAAATAAATAAATAAAATCTTTAAAAAAAAAAAAATAAAAAAATAAAAAAATAAAAAAAAATAAATAAATAAAAAATCCTTGTGAAGGACTCTCAGTGTCAAAGCCATTTTCAATCATATTTTTTCAAGAAAGGTACATCGGTTTTCAGAAAGGCAAACTTAGGGTGTTAATATTAAACAAAGTAAAATTCAAGTCAGAAAACAGTAAACAATTGAAGAGTGTTGTTTAATATTGGCAATCACTATTTTAAAACATCCACAAGCTTTTATGCCCCGAATAACATCATGGGAGCACATACACACACGCACACACACACTTCGCACATTGTTGTAACTTAGTAGAGTGCCAGGCCCAGATGGTTTCACAGATGATTTCTTTCAAAGCTGCAAGAAAGCAATAACTTCAACACCTCAAAATTTGTTTCGGTAGCTAGAAAAGGACATATGTCTACCAATACATTTTACAAAGCCAAAAAGATCCTGAAAACAAAATCTACTATGAATATTGCTGTAAAATTCTAAATAAAATACATACTAGCAAATTTAATCAGGAAGTACGTTAAAATAGTACTACTACAATGTTGCTAATTAAAGTTTATTACAACAATGTCGGGATATTTCAGTATCAGGAAATCTATTGTCATAATTCAGCCCATTAATTGACAAAAGGAAAAAAGTGTATATATATATATATTTATCTTGATAAGAGCCCAAAAATCTGTCTTTGTGAATTTCAACAGCTATATCTGATTTCTTAAAGTTCTTGGTAAACTAATAATAGACGGATTACTTCTTAATAGGATATAAAACTACCTGGTTCATACTAACAGCCAATATATTATTTAACGGTGAAACGGAGTAATTCCCGCTATAATTTACATCAACCTCATAAATAAAATAAATACCTATAATAATACCCTCATGTAAATGTAATAAAGACATCTCTAGAAAATATTGCTGCTTTATTAAACTGCAAAAACAGCGTCCTTCCCAGGCACAAAGCAGAGCTGTAGGTGCCTCCCTTATTCCGACCCCACAGGCCATTCTCTTCCAACTAGATTGCTGCCCCAGTCCCTTTAAACAAAACAAAATGAAAGAAAATTCTAGGGGCCCTAGTCATGATAGAAACAAGACAGATGAACAGCCCTTGGGCCACCACTGTTCCCATCACCAATGCCGAGCTCCTCCTGAAGGCACTTCCCCCTCTTCTGCCCACAGGCTCAGGGTGCTGAGGGGGCTCTTTGCAGAACGACCCCTGGAGTCTGGTCCACCAGGACCCCAGGCCTCGTGTAGGACCTCCCCAAGCCGGGAGCGCACAGGCTGGTCCAGGGCAGGACCAGGCAAGTGGGATGCACCGGGCTGTTATTTTACAGCTCAAGCATCACTGAGAGGGTCTGATGACTCAGCTAGCAATTTCTTGAGCCAACATCACATCACCCATGTAGTGAGGAAATGAGGCTAGGGGTGATCAGGATCAGCTGTGGGGCAGAATGCGGTAGAAATGCACCTCAAGCCGGCCTCTGCTGGACTCGGGAGATCCAGGGGCCATTTGGAACAAAGAGAAGCTTGCGATCCAAGAGTGCCAGAAACGTGTGCGTAACCCCGCTCCCCAGTCACCATCTGCTTGTGATTGCGGAGTCCCCAGAAGAATAGACGGGCGCCATCTGGTGGCTCTCACGCACAGAGTAGCGTGACCCCGGGAACTTAAATCACGTGGAGTATCAGCTCCCTCCCCGGCGGCGGCGTCGCTCAGCTCCCGGAACACCAGGGGGCGCCATTCTCGCCGAATCCAAAATGAAGTCGCCGCTTGGCGCGAAGCGGTGCGGTGGTCCTGCCTGTGTCGGCCTTTGAGGTAGGCACAACCCGGCGGAGGGGAGGGCCACACCTGAGCTGGTTCTTGAGTGAGGTGAGGAAGGGAAGCAAGGGCCTTCCGCACCAAGGGCATATGCCCGGGGCGAAGGTTGTAGAAGGGCTTGGCACAGAGCATAAGTGCCTGGGGAGCAGGTGGGAGGTGGGGAGGAAAAGGAGGATGGGAAGAGCTGTGAAGGGTCCCCAGAGCCAGGGCGGGGAGTTTGGACTTGATCCTGGGCCAGGCATTTTAGATCTAGGTAGCGGGCGGATGGGCATTGTTAAGCCAGCTCCGTATTTTAAGAAAAATTGAATTGTAATTCTGTCAAGAGGTGCTTGTGCTCTTACCAGACCCCCACCACTCGTACACGCCGCTGCCCCAGCTCCCGAAGCATGCGGGTTTATGATACTGTAAAGTCCCGGGGTGTCTAGCACACCTAGGAACTGACAGGAAGGAGACATGCCCGCCAGCAGGAGGGGCATGGGCCATCGAATCCTCCGCACTGGATGGTATGGGGTGAGGTGCTCCCCCCATCGTCATCATCACTACATGATGACATGAGATGCCCAGACTCTCAAGGAAAGGCTGCAGGCCTGGTCCGTAGCCGCCAGGGACACGGAGTCCTGAGGTCCTGCTTTCCTGTCCTTGCTTCAGATCAACCCTGGCTGTTCACCTCTATGTTAAGAACTGCCTCTTCCGGGGCGTCTGGACGGCTCAGTCCGTGAAGCGTCTACCTTCAGCTCAGGTCAGGGTTCCAGGGTCCCGGGGTCCAGTCCTGCATCAGGCTGCTTGCTCCGTGAGGAGCCTGCTTCACCCTCTGCCGGCCACTCCCCCTGATTGTGCTTGCTGTCTCTCTGAGAAATAAATAAAATCTTAAAAAAACAAAAATTGCCCCTTCTTCCCTGGCTCAGGATTTCATTCCCTTTGACTCTGTCTCCTCTCAGGAAAGCACTGGATGTTTTAGACGGATACCAGACCTCCCCCACGCAGGCACTCACACCACCCGCCTGCAGGCTCCAGGTGTGTAAGGGCCAAGGTGGCGGCAATGTGCCCAAGACCAGGGACCTTAGAAGGGGGAAGGAGTGCCATCTGGTGGCCATTTCTGCAACACAGAGAACTGGAACACATTGCGTTCTTCTCTGTCCCAGGAACATAGAGGAATGTAGAAAAAAGCCGGAGAGGAGTGGAGTACCTAAGGGCCACATCAGACAAGAAACAATGAATTCAAAACATTCCTGCTTGGGGCGCCAGGGTGGCTCAGTCGGTTAAGGAACTGCCTTCGGCTCGGATCATGATCCCAGGGTCCTAAGATGGGGCTCCCTGCTCAGTGGGGAGCCTGCTTCTCCTCTGTGGTCCACCCTCCCCCCCCACTCATGCTCTTTCTGTCTCAAATAAATAAATAAAATCTTTAAAAACAAAACAAAACATTCCCTCTTCTGCCACAACTGACCTCGCCTCTGTTCCCCAGTCACACATACCCCTCTAATGTTACTCCTCTATCTGAATGCCCTTCCCTCCGTCCTGGCAGGAACCTGCTCTTCCTTGGAGACCGGGCTCAAAGGGGATCGCTTCCATGTTCCAGTGTAGCTAATGCCTTCCTCCTGTGCTCTCCCAAACCTAGCCAAACCAGTCCTGCACCCATGGCTGTGTGGGGTCATGCCTTGGCTCTGGAACTGTCTCCCACACCTGGCATGTGTGTGTGTTCCTTGAGGAGTGCTGAGTAGCTTCTCATCCCCTTGTTTGGTATCAGAGTGAGTCCTGTGGCTCAGATGCCCCGACAGGCACTCGGAGGAAGGAGACCCCAAGTTCTCCTTGGTGTCCCCTTCTGATTTGACCACTGGGGGACAGAGAGGGCCCAGGAATGCTGATATTGGCCTTGAGCCTGAGTCCTGCACACCCCCAGCATTGGCAGGGTGTGGTGTGGACTATCCTCTCTGAGTTCCCGACTGCCATTGTTCGAGGTCTTCGTGAAGCTTCCTCCTGCATTGCCTCCATTTCAGATTAAGTGTGGGCTCTGCGGAGGCCTCTTATCTTCCAGGGTGCTGCCCTACCAGCAACTCCCTGCACCCCAAAATAGGGTGTCAGTGAAGCCTTCAGGGCTTCAGCTGTGTCTCCTGTGGGTCTGTTCTCCTCCTTCCCAAAGCTGCCTTTCCACCCGCACTCACACACTTGTATTGGGCATCTCTCAACACGAGCCTGATTTGAGTGGGTAAAGTCTTGTGTGTGTCCCAAACACAGGCACGCGGGTCCTTCATGTTGCCTTTACTGCTGACCACCACCAGGAGACAGACAGCAGGCAGGTCTGAAGGCCTTTTGAGGAAAGTACGGGGCCTGTGACCTCTCCCCACGCTACTTGCAAGAGGAGAAGATGCCACAGGGCTCAGATGTTTTCTTAATTAAGGATTGTAATATTTGGAATGGAATGTTTGTGTTTGCTGATCCTTGCAGTTGTCTCCCTGGCCAATGGTTTTGTCGCTTCTGAGAGAATTTGTTGTTTACAGGCCTGCCTTTCATCTTCACAAGAAATGTGAAAAGAAGTTCTTCAGCGAGAAGGAAAATGATACGGATCAGAAAATCAGATCTACATAAAGAACAGTGTTAGAGAAAAAATAAATGAAGATAAAATAAAGGGCTTTTTTTTCTTATTCTTAATTGATCTAAGATAATTGTTTGAAGTTATCACTGCAGCCATGTACTTGGCACTAGTTGTGATACTTCTGAACTGGTGTAGAGTGATTTAAAAGTGGGCTTTGAAGCATTGTAACAAACTCTAGCAAACTCTAGGGTAACCACTAAAAAGAGTTTTTTCAAGAAATATAACTGATATGCTGAAAGGAGAAAAAAAATTTTTAAGTACTCAAAATCAGAAAAGGCAGAAAAATCAGAGAAGATAAGAAAGGAAAGCAGGGACTCAAATATCTATGCATGGACGTTCTTGGCAACATCATTTATGCACAATTGCCACAGGTGGAAACAACCCTTCCCACACAATCAATGTCGGTTGACGGATGGATGGATAAACGAAATGTGTATATCATTGTAATGGATTATTATTCAGCCTTAAAAAGGAATTAAATTCTCATGCATTCGACAATATGCTTAAAAATATTATGCTAAGTAAGTGAACCAGACACAAAAGATTGAATATCATGATTCCATTTCTTTTTTTTTTTTTAAGATTTTTTTTATTTATCTGAGAGAGAGAACATGAGGAAGGGAAAGGGGCAGAGGGCATGACCTGAGTGGAAGGCAGACGCTGAACTGACTGAGCCACCCAGGCGCCCCCTCATGATTCTGTTTCTATAAGGTACCTGGAGTAGGCCAATTCCTAGAGACAAACAGTAGAATAGAGCCTCCCTGGGGCAAGGGCGAGGGGAGATGGGGAGTTATTGTTCAATGGGTACAGATTTTCTGTTTGGAATTGTGGAAAGTTCTAGAAATAGATAGTGGTGGTGGTTATATAACATTGAGAGTTTACTTAATGCCACTGAACTGTGCACAGAAAAATGGTTAGGGGCGCCTGGGTGGCACAGCGGTTAAGCGTCTGCCTTCGGCTCAGGGCGTGATCCCGGCGTTGTATTCGTATGTTGAAATCCTACCGCCTGCACCGTGACAGTATTAGGAGGTGGGGCCTTTGGGGCTCATGAATGGGACTCGTGCCTTATAAGAGACACCACAGACCGCCCCCCCCCCCAGCGTCTTCCTCTATGTGAAGACTCAGAGAGAAGACAGCTGTCTTTGAACTGAGAAGCAGGCCCTCACCAGGCGATGAATGGGCTTGCCCCAGGAATTTGTATTCCCAGCCTCCAGCATGGTGAGAGATAAATTCCTGTTGTTTATAAGCTACCCAGTCCGTGGTATTCTGTTATAGCAGCCTGAACGGACCAAGACAAAGGTCAAGTACCATGCGACCAGGCTAAGGCAGTCCCAACACCCTGAAGGCTTCCAACCAAGGGGCATAGAACACTGGCAGACCGGCAGCCTTTTTACTGGAGAAGTCTGTGCACAGGAGGCCTACCCCGGATTGGGACGCTCACCATGTTTTAAAGATGCATGGAATTGCACATCAAAATCTCCTGTGCCTCCCCCCTTCAAAAAAACACAAAATCCCATGTACCCCAATACGGGCTGGAGCAGAGCAGCAGCCGCCCGGCTCCGCAGCGATTCCAGTACCCCTGTCCCCACAACTCCCTGACTCCCGGATGGCCAGTCTAACTGGCTTTACCTGCCTGGCCGCTAAGCAAACCCCTGTCCCCCACCGAAGATATCTAAGGGAAATGGGGGAGTCTGCTCCTCAATGTCCTCTTTGGTTTGAAAGAGAAAGAGGAGATCCCCTTTTGGCTTCTTTTCGCCTTTAGAAAATGTTCTGCAGCTCTTGGCTACATTTAAAATGTGAATCCTACAAGAGAAGGCACGGCGGGGAGGGAGAGGCCGAGGGCAAATCCCCTGCCTGGAAGGAAAACAAACGGAGGTGGCGAAACTCGGTTGTCGGCCTCCAGCCACCCGGGCCCCGACCGTCCTGCAGGAGAGGACGGCGGGGAGGACTGCGGAGGCGCTCGGTGGTGACCGTTGCGCTCTGGTTTCAGTTTGCAGCACGTGGCTTCAGAGGGGACTTTCCCGGCGGGGCAGGAAGCGCTGGCCGAGCAGCCGCCCAGCAGGGAGCGGGCCGCACGACAGCGTCAAGTGCGGGAGCGCCGGCCGAGCTGCCCCCGCCGGAGCCGCCCCGCACCGTCCGGCCCGGAGCCTCGGGACCTTCGCGCACTGAGCCCTGAGGTCTGGCAAAGCCCAACGTCTTCCGTGGGGCGTGGACAAGGAAACGAAAGCTAGTGTTAGTGGAGCAGCTCTCCGAGCCGCGCGGAGTTCGTGCCTGAAGAAAGATGCCCAAAGATGGCCTTTCTGGGGGAGGACAAGGGGATCACCGACATGAAATCAGCCAGGGCCACGCTTCCCAGAGACACACATTGCCACCCCACTTCCGGCCCTCAGCTAGGCATAGGGAGAGGGGTGCTTTCTTCCTTTGCATTTTTTAAAAAGATTTTATTTATTTATTTGACAGAGAGAGAGCACGACCAGGGGGAGCAGCAGAGGGAGAGGGCGAAGCAGACTCCCCACTAAGCAACGAGCCGAACGCAGGGCTCGATCCACGGACTCTGGGATCATGACCCGAGTCAAAGGCAGACGCTTCACCGACTGAGCCGCGCAGGCACCGCGAGGGGTGCTTTCTTCCAAACAGATAATACAGTAAAACGTAAAAGGTGGTAAAAATGGTACAGTGAGGTCCCTCTTGTCATCCCTCAGACACCCACGCCCTCTCCCCCAAAGGAACTATGTGGCTTTTGTTGTTTCCTTCCAGAGTTATATATGTATAAGCAAAATATATCATTTTCTTCTTTTTTGTGCGTGAAAAAGGCAGCGTATAGGAACACAGCTCAGACGCTTGCTTTTTCACTTCTCAGGATGTCTTGGAAACTGTTCCACATCAGCATCTACTGAGTCGATTTTTTTGGTTGCATAGTATTCCTTTGTGTGGTGGCAACCATCTTTTTTTTTTTTTTTTATCAATTTCGAGCCTCAAGGTTATTTCCAGTCTTCGTTATTACCAACAGCACTGCAGTGAAAAACCTCATACGTATGTAATTTCTTACACATGCACGGAAAGGTACATTCCCAGAAGAGAAAATGCCGGAAATATTTTGCTAGTTGTTGCCAGAGTGCCCTCCGTATAATTCCCGCCAACTTTACCCTCCCATTTGCAATACTGGGCAGTGCAGCAGGCATGAAGGGAGGTGATTTCAACCCCACTGTTCTGAGGAACTGCACAGAGGAAGGGGCCCCAGGGGGAAAGGGCGGCTCCTTCCTTCCAGAGCTCTTCCTCTATTACCTTTATTGTTCGTGATCATCTAAGACGGTCATTTGTTCCGTCTGTCTCCCCTCTTCTGGCCCATGAGTGCCTCAGGAGCTAAGATTGGGCCTTAATCACCCTTGTACCTCCAGTGTCTGGCCCCGAGTAGGTGATCAATAAATGCTTATCAGATGAATGAACAAATTAATAAATTGGGCTAGTAGGTTCCATCTAGGAAAAAGAATTGAAAACTATAGAATAAGGACTATGGCTCTAACAACCTTTAAAGACTTGATTCTCTGCAACGTGTGTGCGGGCAGAAGGGGGTGGGGGCAGGTTGCCTTTTTTGCCTGTATTTCTCTCCGGAGATTAGCAATTAAATCTCAAAAACAAAAAGAGTCTGTGCCTTGCAGGACTCTAGAGTATCTTGACTCAGCCCGCAGGCATCTCCACCCTTTGGGCCCAGCTTGACAGTAAGGCCAGAGCCCCAGGGGTGGCTTTGTGGTACCATATTTTCATGCAGCGTGGAAGCATTTCCTGAGAGCGGTGAAGTGCCAGGCACCGTGCTGTCTATCTGAGCTCCACCCTGGTGGGATTTCAGAGTGTTGGACCCCCACCCGTGGTGCACATTTATTGCTTCCTCTACCCCCAAGGACCCATCCCTCCTTATCCAGCAGAAGACTTTGCTGCTGGCCCCAGACTTCAAAGGTGGGTTCGGGAGCCAGCAAAGAGCCAGTATCGTTTGGTCACACATCAGAGTGACCCTCAAGGCTGTTGCCTGCCCTTCTAGATCAAACGCTTGCTCCTTCTGGCTTGACTGGGCTGGGAAGGAATGCACTGGAGCTGTTGCAGCCCCTCTTTGCCACCTAACAGGGAGAACTCACTGAGCCTAGAGCCTAGAGCCAGGGAGTGAGACTAAATCATTGGAGACTGAAATCACGGTCCCAACACTTATATCCAGCCATGACTAAAGTAAGATCCAGCCCCTGGAATTTTCAGTTATGTGAGTCAATAAATTCCTTTGTTTGCTGATACCTATGCATGCCAGGCTTCCAGTACGAGGCAAGCACGAACCCTACCCTGTGGCCTGTCTAAGTATAGAGAACAGATCACAGGGGAAAGGTCATTTCACAAGGCTGCCCAGGCCCCGAGCATCCGGGTCTGGGTGTCTATAAGAGGCCCCTTCAAAGATTTAGAGAATTCCTGGAATACATGGGCGGCACACAGCCACTAAAGAAAGCTGGCAAGGGGCATTCTGCCCTACACTGAGATACAACAGATGTGTGGGACACGGAGCAGGTCAGACAGAAGCCACACCCAGGATCTAGGGCCTTTCATCTTGGCCCAGGAGTGGGACTGGGGGTGGTCAGTTGACCCTCGCTACTGCAAAAGGTGATAACAAATGACCGTTGTTGTTTTGTGTCACTACACAAAAGATGAGTGAACAATCTTCCTTCTCGTATCGGCTTTTCTTCCCTGATCTCCTGCCTTGCTTAAACCTAGTATCACTTCCTGTGATAAATATATATATGTGATTTTTGTCCAAGGTTCCTGGTACACAGCATCTAAAACCCTTGGGATCCCTAAAGTGATGAGTATCTTTTGTATGCTAATGAGCTGACTGGTGGATGGGGGTTCCTAGAAAGCTTCAGGATGGGTTTCAGAGAGTTTCTGGGTTGGTGAGCACATTGAGGTGCCAGGAGGGTGAGCACCCAGAGAGGGCAGAGAAGCTCCATGTCACCACCACCCCCTCTTCACCCCCTAATACCTGGTCCTATGCTCCTCTTCCGTGCAGCTGTTCCTGAGTTGTATCCCTTATAATAAACCGGTAAATCTAAGCAAAGCATTTCCCTGAGTTCTGTGAAGCTTAGAGAAAATTACTGAACCTGGACAGGGGGTTGTGGAAACCCCCAATTTATAACCAGTAGGTCGGGTACCCTTGAGAACCCAGACCTGCCATGGTGAGCGCAGTCTGGTGGGACTAGCCTTCGCCCTGTGAGATCAGACACTAGCGCCGGGTGGATGGTATCAGAACTGAATTGAAATGGTTGGTGTAAGGAAGACACCCCACACGCGGGGTGTCAGAAGTATTGTGAGTAAAAACAGTTCACACATCCCGTACTCCCAAGCCAGAGGACCCAGAGGCATCCTGGCCGCCACCCTCTCCCTGCCCACCTTCCCACTAGCCCTGTCCCATCACTTGACAACGGTCGTGTATTGGTTTTCTTTATGACAAAAATTAAGTTGGGGTTGGTTTTTTTGGAAATTTAAATATTTATTTTTAAAGCCCCCACAACACTGGAGTTTGCTTCACCTAGTAACAGTTTATAGGACTAATAAATCTGATGAATAAGCAAT
This sequence comes from Ailuropoda melanoleuca, assembly GCF_002007445.2. Classification (NCBI taxonomy): domain Eukaryota; kingdom Metazoa; phylum Chordata; class Mammalia; order Carnivora; family Ursidae; genus Ailuropoda; species Ailuropoda melanoleuca. The sequence goes on along the minus strand of NW_023253657.1, from coordinate 72,799 downwards.
ATAATTCCTATCCATGATGCAGCAGTGTTGTAAGGTTTCAAATAATCCACTTACACATTTGTTGCTTTTGCTTTTACAAAAATAATCATTCAACCCATGCTATGAGTTGCAAAATTATGTCTAGACCTCTATACATTATAAACTGTAATTGTGTTTCAGTCGCATAGCAGGTGAAAATTTCAACTGAACCCATTCCTTCAAAATACAATGTGTTGGGGCACCTGGGTGGCTCAGTTGGTTGGGCATCTGCTTTTGGCTCAGGTCATGATCCCAGGGTTCTAAGATCGAGCCCAGCATCGGGCTCCTTGCTCATCAGGGAGGCTGCTTGCGCTGTCTCTCTCTCTGTTAAATAAGTAAAATCTTCAAAATACAATGCGTTAAAAGTAATTGTCACAACATCGGCACCAATGAAAAGAACTTTCTTGGTGTATGACATGACCGCGACTTTTTTAAGTGTCTGTGTTACTACAGAAAGAGAGGAGGTAATGGCCACTTTGACTATAAACTGTATTCTTTACTTGAAGAATAACTTTCTTATAATATTTGGCAATTATTCAGATTTTTAGAAATGACTTCTGTGCAATAACCAAACTGTGCAGATCCAAACAACAAAACACTAACTACCAAAACGAATTAGTATCAATAATTCTACAACTACTGAAGTGTAGCCCCAGTCTGGAACTTAGGCAGGCATAAAGGAAACAGAAATAGGTAGTACCCATGTAACAGTACCATAAATATAACTGAAAATTAACTGTACAGTCTAATTAACTTTTATATGGGCACAGATCATCCTGTACTATGGTTATTTTCCTATGAACTAGAAAATGCTTATTTAAATACACTTTCAAAAATGAACACATGATGCCCTATGTACTGGATAATTATGAAGAACAAAATTGTATAAATGGATATCTCACTACCATGATGAAAATATGCTGGTGTAAGTTACATTCATACCTGTTGATCAGGTATTTAAACACATGATTATCAGCTTTTGCTTAAGCTCCCCGAATCCAAGTGTATCATGTGCAATATGAGTTGAAGATTTTAAAAATGAAGCCTGACGAATTCCTCCAGTATTGCCAAAAACCCATCCTTAGTTAATTAGTATTGCTTTAAATAAAAATGAAGTTGTTTTTAAGAGTAAAACTGTTTTGGGGCGCCTGGGTGGCACAGCAGTTAAGCATCTGCCTTTGGCTCAGGGAGTGATCCCGGTGTTCCGGGATCAAGCCCCACATCAGGCTCCTCTGCTATGAGCCTGCTTCTTCCTCTCCCACTCCCCCCGCTTGTGT
>NW_023253657.1:66037-71404 GCF_002007445.2 Ailuropoda melanoleuca | reverse complement strand
AGCCAGCGAGAGAGGGAACACAAGCAGGGGGAGTGGGAGAGGAAGAAGCAGGCTCCCAGTGGAGAAGCCGGATGTGGGACTCGATCCTGCAACGCCGGGATCACGCCCTGAGCCGAAGGCAGATGCTTAACTGCTGTGCCACCCAGGCGCCCCATATAAGCAAGTTCTTAAAATGCTTTTCTGTATTTTCCAAAATTTCTTCAAAGAACATGTATTACTTTTACAGTTTTTTGTTTGCTTTGTGTAGGCTCTGCTTCCAACATGGGGCTTGAACTCATGACCCTGAGATCAGCAGTCACATACCCTACTGAGCCAGCCAGGTGCCCCTAGTTTGAGAAATCCAGTCAAAACAAGAAAAAAAAGCTAACTGGAAATGGTATAAAGGACAGTAGACAGGAGTATGATTAATGGTAAGGAGTCAGGGTCACTCGGAGTCCCAGGGATGGATGATAGTGGCCTGCAGTGGTTTGGCCGCCACGGGCAGAGAAAGGGGTAAACCTGACCAGTTTCATGAGTAAAATCTGCTGTTGACTAATTGGCCATGACAAGTAAGTGGGAAGTCTGGGATGACTGTTGGCTTCATCTTGGGTGACTATTTTGATTGTGACTGTGCTCAACTCAACAGGGGACAGAAGAGCACAGACGTGGCAGGGAGTGAGGAATGGTGTCGCAGGTAAGGAACCGAGCAACCAGATTCATGAGGTTAGGAAGCTGAGAAGTGATAGTTCTTCCAAGAAACTTGACTATGAAGAGACACAGGACAGTAACTAGAGGACGAGTATGCAGGCAGGGCTGGAGTGTTTTGGGACAAGGGAAATGAACCAGTGAGGCTGAGCAGTTGGGTACAGATGTTAAGGGGGTGGCTAAAGGAGCGTGATCCAAGATGGGATGAAGTGGGATCCTAAGCAGAGGTGGGGCTGAACGGAAAGAGGGACATCTCAGTTCTGGGATGGGAACGAGGGCAGGAGGCAGCAAGATATAAACGTAGATTCTCTTGGAGGCTCAGAATGCAAAGAAGTTCTGACTTTTTAAACTTTACTCTGTGATTAGAAGGCGAGGTTATGTATTGGGGAAATGGATGCATAAGCAGTTGAAGCCAAGTGAAGGTTTACAGTAATCTGAGAATGGTAGACGGTGCTGATCAAAGACAGGGACTACTGAACAACACTGAGGTCCAACTGCAGTCGGACCCACTGGACTTTGTAACAGCTCTCCGCTGCCCCCCGTACATTTCCATCACCCTAAGTTCTGCACCCTAAGGTGGGGAGAAATGGAGTCATGCAACTGATTCAGGACTGGGAGCTGCAGAGCTGGTGCAGCTTGAAAATGAGGGGTCTAAAGAGTCAAAGGTTAGGAAGAGAATAGCTTTAGTTGCTGACAGGGCACCCACTGGGTCAGGAAGAGAATGGGGTTAAAAAAAAAGTAAGGGCCAAATGGTAAGTCCGAGGGATTGGGATTCTAAATAAGAATACATTTAGTGATAGATTAAGAAAACTGGAAAAACAGGAAGTTATAATAAAACAGGAAGTTGTATATCCAAGTTCCAGGTTATGGTCATGAGAGGGGAGTGGGTGGTTGGGAAGTGTAGGTACACATGGTTATATCTGAAATCAGGGTATTGCAAGACCATGCTTAAAAATACTCAGGGTGGCAGAATTTGAAATGAAAACCATAAAGCAAGTTCAAAGCCTCAGTGACTCTTGAAGTGACTATGAGGTTAGTTAGAGAGCACACAGGGGTGAGGTTACCAGATAGCATGGGCCTTTCTGACCCTTTCCAGGCCTCCATGGAGGTGGCAGAAGACTAGTTAGCAGCAGAGCCTCTGGAACCGCAGTGGCTCAGATCCGGGCTCTACCAGTGATGAGGTATGTGGCCAAGTCAATTAACTTCTCAGTGCCTCACTTGCCTTATGAGTAAAATACAGATAGAATCGCACCCACGAGTAGGGGGCTTCTAACAGCGGCTGCCTCAGGCACCAGAGCACTACTTAAGCCTTGGCGTCATTACCATTTCTCACCCCAACAATAAGGGGCTTGTAAGAATCTCTAAAGGTAGAGATTCTTAAATGTTTTGGTCTCAGAATCTCTTTACACACTTTAAACCCATTTCATAGTAACAGATATTTTTAAGAAAAATAACTATTTTCCAAAACAAAAACATTTGGAGGTGTGACAATGTTTTGCAAATACCTTTAATGTTTGGCTTAACTGAAGACAGCTAGATGACCTTATCTGCCTTGACATTCAATCTGCTGAGATGTGCTGTTTGAAGTATATAAGAAAATCCAAGCATTTTCACTGACCTTCTAGAAAGGTCTTGAGGACGCTGGACCACACTTTGAGAAGTTACTTTAATAAGCATTCTTCTAGTTTTCAATCATTCCTTCATTCACTCACTCATTCAACACTACCGGATCCCTGAGATAGAAATGAATCATGTGACCGCCTACCCTGGAGGTTAGCTAAGAGAAGAGATGAAAGCCAATTAAAAATTATAGGAAAGCCTAAGAGCAGAACAGAGGAAGGCACTAGTGTGCCTAACGGAGGCAAGGAAGGCTTAACAGAGCGCAGGGAATCTGAATTTGGGCCTGAATTTCCTGTGCTCTCTTTAAGCAAAGGGAAGAGCAAGTGCAAAGCCTCGGGAACAGGAATCAATATAGGATAAGACAGCTCAGGGTACACTGGTAGATGAAGGAAAAATTTGTTGGGCCTTACAGAGTCAGGCCACAGGAGGCTGGGGGGACAACAGCTTGCTTTCCTTTTCTTCAAGTCAGTTTTGAGGTGTAATTTAAATAGAAGTAACCTTTACCATTTTGGGTGTATAGTTCTTTTAGGTTTTGACAAATTTATCCAGTAAACACTAAGACAATCAAGACTTAAAATATCCTCATCACCTCTAAAAGTTCTCTGTAGTCAATCCCCAGCCCCCTCAGAGGCAGGCAATTATTTGTCTGTCTATAATTTTTTACTCTGAAATAATAATACCCACAGGAAGTTGCAGGGAGGGTGCACGTACACTCCCCTGGCTCCCTCCAACGGTAGTAACATCTTACAGGACTACAGAAAATTAGCATAGCCAGGAAGTGGACATTAGCACAATACAATGAACTAGACTACAGCTCTTATTCAGATTTCACCAGGGTTCCCATGCATTAGCTTGTTTTACTGAACAGAACTGTAATTCCACAGCATGGAAGATGGGCTGGCGAGGTAAGGACCTAGAAGAACTTGAGATACTGGGAGAGGAAAGGACTGGAGGAACCATTTCTGGCGAAAAGAAATCATTTGATAGACCACTTGGTATAAGCACTTAAATTAATCTTTTCAGAAATAAAATCTCCCACGTGGCAGGAGAGCAAGCAGGTTGTTTTAAACTGAAGGGCCTGACCTTTAACTGAATTGAGAAAATGTTACCTGCATCCAAGAAAACCCCAAATAACTATAATATTCCTGTTTAGTCTTATATGAAGTACAATGTTTAGTCACTTTCTTTTCTTACTCTTGACTAATTGAAAACAACGGAGTAACTGTCAAAGATCTGATATTCCCTTGAGGTTTGGACATTTATCTGTTTGCTCTTCTAAACAGAATTAGCAAACAACCCCCCAAACCAAAACAAACTAAATCTCTGTACTTAACTCTTATTCCTTCCTGGAGTGCAGTATTTTTGTCCGTTCTCCTACCTGCTCCAGCATGCTCTATTATTGACAATGCCTTAACCTCTGTATCTTAATATATTTCCAGAAATCATTTACTCATCACAAAACAGTAGGGTGGTGTTGTCCTCACTTTTATAGCACAAGAAACAGAAGCTCCTTAACCATTTGGTACCCAGGATCACACACACCAATACTGTAAAGTGCTTAGAAAGACGGCGGTAAGCATTCAGTTAATTGTTAGCTAGCCTTGTTGGAAGCCCAGTTCTCTCTAGCCCACCAGCCCCCAATTATGGCCTGGATGGACCTCTTTCTTCAACAGCTGTGCTGGATTTAATTTAGGCAAAAGCTCCCCAAGTGCAATGGAAATATTTCTGGTGACAAAGTCCTCGTTTAAATCCCCGTTTGTTTAAACCTTTTTTGGCTTATATCTAGTTTACCACAGTTACTACCAAATACAGTCCTTGGCTAGATCTGAGTGACCTAATACCTATTCCTCGACTTTAAGAGGAGCTTTTTAGTATGTCTGAAATCAGGAAGTGCCTTAAAACCAAATTTAATTAAATATGGTAAACACTATTTTTACTATGTCCTGTGCTAGATATTTTATATACATTTTAGCACTTAATCCTCCCAATACCTACCTGTTATTATCATTAGTAGCCATAATATCATCGGTAATCATGGTCACTTTAAAGTTGGGGAAATCAAGGCACAGGAAGGCTGTCATTTGCCCCAGGTCACACAGCTAGTAATGGTGTACAGGATTAAGAGCAGCCTTAGCCTAAAGACAGAATTTTACACATGCACGCACCAAAAAACCCAGAGTAATTTCAAACATAAAGGAATAAATTAAAATAACCAAAACCAAACATAGGACAACGAAACAGAGGTTCAGCAAGGTTAAATAACTTGTCCAAGGTTACACAGAGGATATCGTAACCAGAATCCGATGGCTGATCTGACTCCAAAGCACGGTCTATTTCCACCAAACCACTCTACCACGAACACGTGGTAAGGGGCAGTATACATATTCGCTGAATTAATAAGCCTGAAAACAAAAGTTGACAAGGAAGAGGGTAAAAATGTAAAGGAGAAATAAAAACGTGGTTCACGGGCAGGGAAATAAAAAAGGAAAATACAAACCCTCCCTCCCCCAACAGCTTTCCAAGCAGCGCATTCAGGGTGAGCCAAGACGCTGGATCAAACTTTGCGCGGGTCCTATCGGACACCCAGGCTGGCGGGGACAGTCTCCAAAGAGATGTTTCTCGAGGAGCCAGCCTCGGAGCACCGTAGCCAAGCCGGCCGCCTCCCGCGCCCACGCCCTCCCTCTACCGCGAGTCACCCGGCCGGGCAACACCCGACGACGACCTCTCCCTTCCAAGCAGCTGGCTTAAAAAGAAACACAAACACATGTCCCCAGGCAGTCCACAGCCTCTCTTCGGGGTCGGGGCCCGCAGCTCGCTTCCCCGACCGGCCAGCCAGCCATGCGCCCCAAAGCCAGAGCCCCTCGGGGCCCGCGGCTCATTGCCGGGCAGCGCCCGCCGCCCGCGGTCAGCCCAGTCCAGCCCAGCCCACCCCAGGGCAGCGGCGGGCTCGCCCACGGCCAGGACCCGGGTAGGGCCCAGACGCAGCTGGGGCGGCCAGGCAGGCGGGCGCCCTTCGGGCCACGCGGGCCGGCAGTACCGACGAGCAGCGGGCGCCGGGCGGCC
>NW_023253657.1:57003-65937 GCF_002007445.2 Ailuropoda melanoleuca | reverse complement strand
CAGGGGGAGTGGGAGAGGAAGAAGCAGGCTCCCAGCAGAGAAGCCTGATGTGGGGCTCGATCCTAGAACGCCGGGATCACGCCCTGAGCCGAAGGCAGATGCTTAACAACTGTGCCACCCAGGCGCCCCAGAAGACCCACTTTCATGCCTGATGAAATGTCCTAAGGGCTGAGTACCAGGAGGTGAAAACTTAGTGTCCTGTGAAACTAGCAAGAGATGAATTTCCTTGTTAGGCACTTCCCTGGGTGCCATCCCTACTATCTCTCTTAGCACCCTCCCACAGTGTTTGCTAATGGTGGTTTTAGTTGTCTTTCTGAATAGTAACAAAGCAGTATGGGTCCATCCAGTTCATGGACGTGGTCAGTATTTCTTCCATGGCTGCAGTGCCAACCAGCAGCCCAGCAGATTTTGCCGATGGCCGCAAGGGGTATCAGAAGTATGGATGGAGCCCTGCAAGTCTATCACTGCTGCTAGAAAAAACCAACTGAAATCACGAGAGTGGGTCAGTCAAGTCACCTTCAGCTGGGAGGGACAGACAATAAATGGGTGAAGCCTCTTGACATCATGACTAATTAGGTTTAGTATTATGTCCTGCTGAATCGTGTGGGTTTTTTTTTCCCTCTCTTGCTAGTACTTAGTGCCAGTGTCATGAACTTCAGCTTTTTTCTTTATAGTAAGAGAATTTTCATTAGTGTCACTTTCGAGTGCTAATCTGAGGAGCTAGTAGAACAGTCACAGGCATGTTCAATTATAATTTATTTTTTCATTTTGACTTTCATTTCTTTTATTTTTCTTTGAAGACTCCTTGTCACCCTTCCCTCCCACCCAGTAAAGTTAAGGGTCCCTCTAGTGGTACTCCTGTCTTATGCTCCAAGCATTTTTTTATGCTGTAATTGTTTGCTTGTCTGCCTCCCCAAGAAGCTACCTGAAAAGTAGGTATAGAGTTACACTTAACCTTTGTGCCTCTACCACCGAGCACAATGTCTGGCCTCGGCCAGACATCTGAACACTTGTGGGTGATTGTTAGAGATGTTATTACTTGTCTAAAAAACTGTGAGACCAGAAACTGCTATCTTCTGTTTTTATCTGGGAAGCTGGTTAAAGAGGAGGGAGAATGTGGGAAAGAGGATTTGGAACTTTCATAAAAGTAAGAGGGGATGAATAAACCACGCCTAACTTAAGGGGAGCTGACTCCTGGGGGAGTGGTTTGGGATTAGACTCAGGTACTGTTTTTGGTTCTGCTTCTAGCTCTGGTTTCGGATTAACTGGCTGTGGGTTCTGAATATTAATTACACCGTGCGTTGAGTTTTCTGATTCATTCAGTTATTCATTCAGTGGATATTTATGGACTTCCCACTCGAGCACCATTCAGAGTCATCTCCAGAGTTTGCCACAAGTTGTTGACCCTTGCTGCAGGATGATACTATTCAGTGGGTTTGAAACACCTTTGGGAATTAAATGCTTTCCTGCCGCACGGCCTGTGGTTCTTTTCCAGTATGCTGGAATTAGTCCTTGAAGTTTATATTTTGTGACAGGGTAATTAAATCATATATGTATTCTAATGTTTTGGCAATATTCACCTCCCCCACCTTTTTCTTTTCTTTTTCTTTTTTAAGCTTATTTTAAGTTTCTCAATTATTCCTGGCAGTACATTTCTTTCCTTAACGATATTGTCCTTAGACTAGAGAAGTCTCACCACACATTTGGATATGTTAAAGTATGTTCAAGAAGGTTATTCCTCATAGGTTTATAAGTATCTTTTTGATGCTTAGAGAGCAAAGAGCTCAAGGGATAAAATGTTTAAATTTTGTATTCAGTTTAGGTTTTTTTGGTGCAAAGGCTTAATGGTTCTATAGCAACTGTTGAGTAACTAGACTGTACTTTTTGGTGTTCTTCCTCACCCAGTATTCTCCTCTGGTGTCCTCCATGGTTGTAGAGGTTTGGCAGTGCAAGGAAATGAGAAACTTTCTAAATTAGGAGTTAAGGACATTGCAGTAATACAGGCAGAGATTATTTAAAGGAGTTGTTACAGGGGTACCTGGGTGGCTCAGTCGGTTTGAGTCTGACTTCTTCTCAGGGCTCCCTGCTCAGCGGAGAGTCTGCTTTTCCCTCTTCCCCTGCCCCTCCCCCACTTGTGCTAACGTGCTGTCTCTCTCTAATAGATAAATAAAGTCTTAAAAATAAATAAAAATAGGGGCACCTGGGTGGCTCAGTTAGTTGAGCATCTGCCTTCAGCTCAGGTTGTGATCCCCAGGTCCTGGGATTAAGCCCCACATCTGGCTCCCTGCTCATCGGGGAACCTGCTTCTCCCTCTCCCTCTGCTCTTCTCCCCCACCCCCTACTTGTGCTCTCTGGCTCTATCTCTGTGTCAAATAAATAAGATCTTTAATAAAAAAAAAAATAAAGGAGTTGTTATAGATGTGTCTCTTCCATAAGAATGAAATACATACTGGGAGCTGGGGGTGTTTAGGTATTGGGAACCAGGTAGTTTTCATAATCAGAGATCTTACATTCAGCCTGATAAGCTAGGGATTCTGGTACATTAATTGCAATTTGAAATTAATGTAAAGTGTGCCATTTGTGTGTGTGGCTAGAGATATGGATATATGTAGTGGTCACAGAGGAGGGACTGATCTTCCCTTTCCTAGGAAAAACGGTGATTAGACCTGAAGTGACAGCGGATGAGCACCTGACCCATGGTTTTCCTGACATCCCATGTCAGACATACCACATAGCTTCACGTTCTTGCACTGCTCCACGTCATTTTCTACAAGCTTTTTAGAAATCACCCAAAGGAAGTGGAGGTGGCAAGTGTACTTGCAGAATTGGATTAGGCCATCACTATACAATAGAAATGTAATGCAAGCCCCATGTAATTTTAAATTCTCTGGTGGGGGGTGCCTAGATGGCTCAGTTGGTTAAGGGACCCACTCTTGGTTTCAGCTCATGGAATCTGCTTGAGATTCTCTCTCCTCCCTCTGCCCCTTCCGCTTGGGCGTATACATGCACACACTCTCTCTCTCATAAATAAATCTTTAAATTCTCTGGTAGCCACAGTAACAAAGCCAAAGAGGTGAAATTAATTTAAGTAGTTTAATACTTTAACCTCATATATCCAAATTAACATTTAAGCATGTAACTGATAATAAAAATTATTATGTTCTTTTTTTTCTTACAAAATTAAAAAATCTAATATATATTTTACATTTTGCACACTTCAGTTCAGATACTAAATTTGGATCAAAAATACTTGATCTTAGCTGAGAACCATCTTTAGACTCGTGCATTGGGGGTCTGCTAATACATTTTTTGATCACATACAGTCTCTTTTTGTAGGTACATTTTGATGTAATATTGCCATCTTCTTAATGGTCCATTCATTAACATTCTGGATTTTTGCCTTTTGAATTTCTTTCCTAAGACCCTAGATTTTACCTTACTTTTTCACTTTAAAATTATTTTTTAACCTGTGTTAGCAACATATAGCCATTACAATAGAAAACTATTTTATAAACAGCTACAAATGTATATAAATTATAATCCCTCTGTGGGCTGCTCAGATTGGAAGAGTAAATAATGGCCTCAGGGTGATTTTAATGTGAGTTTGGGGGGTTATTTTAAGTCCTCTGTAATGAGGAATGTAGAACTTGTAAAAATTGTGAATAGTCCACTGCAAGTTCTATGATGGTGGATTCAGGAGGTGGTTGTGGGTTCTGTCTGGTGGTGATAGACTTTTTTATCATTTGAAGAAAGTGACCTCCAGGCTTGGTAATTTATTGTAGGTATATTTCATTGTAATGCGATTGGATCTCTAGTATCCATCTGGAAAAGGCCTGTGGCAGCTAACAATAGAGAAGCAGGTGGTTATCATTCTTCCTCAAAGTAATTTTAAGAAAATTGGGACATGTGGCTGGCTCAGTCCATAAAGCATGAGACTCTTAATCTCAGGGTCCTGAGTTCAAGCCCTATCCTGGGAGTGGAGCCTACTTAAAAAAAATATTTTTTTTTTTAAGTAATTTTAAGAAAACTGATTATGAGCTAATAGCCCACTATCAAGGCTAGCCAGCCACAGGTGATTTCTCTTTTTTACCTGTTTGGCATGAGCGTTTGGGAGTTAGTCTGTTAAAAATTAAAGACCTAGTGGTTTTTGCCTTCATTTCACTGAAGCAACATTTCCACGGAACAGTCAGTTTTTATGGTTCTATTCTTTTTCAGTCCCCCTGCAACCAGATCACTGGAACATCAGGAATTTATGGCTTTTTTTTCTTTAATAGTATAAAAACACTAGTGCTATATGGTTTTTGGGTGCTCTTACCTACTGATTCTCAAAAAGTAGTTTAGGACCAGCCCTATTAGCATTGCCTAGAAACTTGGAATGCAGGTTCTTGGATCCTACCCTGGACCTACTGAATCAGAGCTTCTGGGGGCGGAGCCAAGGAATTTGTGTTTTAACAGGCTTCTGCCTGGACCCAGTTATGACCAAAGTCATTTATGTGTGAGATGGTTATTGCTGGTGACAGGGGCACACTATGGTTGTGATACCATTTTTCATGGTATGATACTAACCAAATGGAAGTACACTTGCTGACATGGCCTCATTCTTCTTGAACAATATGTTACTGTCACCCAAGGAAGTGGAAGAGAGTTGTGGCTCCCCACTCCAGATCAGTTCTGTTCATTTACTCAACACATATTTATTGAATTTATTGAATGTGTACCTCACGCGAGGTGTATTCTGGCCTCAAAGATACCATAATGAACAAAACAGAGAAGATCCTGTCCCTATGACACTCATATTCTTCTCTTTCCTTTTTTTAATGACACTTTCTATTAGAAGGAATATATCAGGGGTACATGGCCTCTGAGTCAAACCCATCCGGCTGCTTATTTTTGTAAATAAAGTTTTATTGGAGCACAGCTGCATCTGCTCATTTATACATTATCTAAGCTGCTTTTATACTATAATGGCAGAGTTGAGTAGTTGTGACAGAAAAGATTAAAATATTTACTATTTGGTTTTTTATAGAAAAAGCTTGTGGATCTCTGGGGTAGACCAAAAAAGAATAAATGTGTAATAGAGTGTTAGGAGGTGACAAGTGTTATGGAAAACCATACAGTGGGTTAAGGTAATAGAGAGTGGGGGCCTACCTCAGATACCGTGGTCAGGGAGGGCCTTTTTGAAGATGGGACATTAAAAGAAAAAAATTGAATGAAGTGAATGATATTTAAAGAAGGAAGGGGGCACCTGGGTGGCTCAGTCAGCTGAGCATCTGCCTTCAGCTCAGGTCATGATCCCAGAGTCCTAGGATCAAGCCCCAAGTTGGGCTCCCTGCTCAGCAGGGAGACTGCTTCTCCCTCTCCCTCTGCCACTCCCCTGCATGTGCGCTATCTCCCTCTGTCAAATAAATAAATAAAATCTAAAGAAGGAAGGATACAGCTGAGGACAGAGCAGGTACAGAGATGCTGAAACTTGGAATGTTCTGGGAGTAGCATGGAGGCCACTGTGGCTGGATGACCATGATTGAGAGGGGGAGGGATAGGAAATGAAGTTGCCATAGCCAGGGCCAGATCCTACATACCCTTGTATTGTGGGCTCTGGTGAGGACCCTTTAACTTTGAGTATTGAGAAATACATTTTCAGAGCCCTCCTATAAAGGGTTCTTTTTGGCTAAACAAGTGGCAGAGGCTGGAAACTAAACACCTAGTGTTGTAGCACATTCCACCATCTCTAAGAAACATTTCTTTACAAACTTTCCCCTACGCTCATTACTCTTTTAAGTTTTGTCTTCCTCAGCCCCTGTGTATCTATGTATTCTATTTAGCTGATGGTTCTTGTAGGGAGTAGGGTTTGGTAGAAAGAAAATATCTCCTTGGTTTAAATGTAAAACCCTTGAGCCTAGAAATTGGGTCTCTTAGATTAGCAGCTTTCAAACTTTTCAAAAAATACAACATATAGTAAGAAATGTATTTGATGTTATGATCCAGCAGTTACATACACATGTAATGAAATAAGAGTTTCACAAAACAGCACTCATCTTTACTATGAGAGATGTAGTCTATTTTCTGTTGTTTGATTGAAAACAAAATACCTTTTTGTAGTTCGTAAGCATGGCAATTGGCTGTTCACGCTGTGTGTTTTTTACCTGTGTCTCCCTCGAACCTTGCTACCACTTCGGCACATTACCCATATGAGGTGGAAAAAAAATACTAGTTGTGACCTTCTAGATTGATTTCACATTCTACTCATGGTTTGTGACTTACTATTTGAAAAACACTGGCCAACACTGTCTAATCCAAAACTTCAAGTCCTTACATGCAAAGTATTGTGATAGGTACAGAGAGAAATAGAGAACTCTTAACAGTTTTTCCTTTTGGAGGGGGTTATTAGAAGGTCTAAATATATTAGATAAACTAGCTGTAGTATGACTGGGACAGTAAGTATCAAATCAGTTATTACAACTTCCATGGTGTTGGCAAGCAGAATAAAATGTTTTTGGGTGTCAGAGAAAGCATTCCCAAAAGAGTGGGTTTAAACTGAAGACTTGAAGAAATAACTGGATTTTTTAAATTGAAGTGTAATTGTCATAGGATATTATATTAGTTTCATTTGTACGACATTCTGATTGGATATTTACATACATTATGGAATGATCACCACAAGTCTAGTTCCCATCTGCCACCGTACAATGTTTTTACAGTGTTAATGACTGTATTCCTTATACTGTATTACTGTATTTTTATAACAAGAGTTGGGGATTAGGGCCATCTACCAAGTGAAGCAATGGTAGGGGATAAACTAGAGAGCTAAGAAAACATGAGGTATGTTGGAGAGAGGTGGATGGGACAGCACCAAAACCGGACTTTCTGGAACAGAAGACTCCTGTATGTAAGCTGTGGGAGTGAGGTATTAGACAGTTGGATTGATTTACCTAGGAATCCAAGGGGGTAATAGGACAGGGATCCATTCATTCTGACTCTAGTTCAGTGCTAGAGGTCTGTTAAGACACTGATAACTGTTGAGCCTCTCTCCAAGGGTTATTGTGGAGATGAAACTCCAGCCAGGTAAAAATGTTTTCCGAGTAAAATAAAATGCTGCATAAATGTAAGGTGATGGTATTTTTATTGTGGGAATAAGATTTAAAAGGAAGACTGGAGCAAGTAGCTAGGGAAGGATTTAGATTGCCACACTGAAGTCAATCTTTGCCTTTTTCCATATAGATTATGGGATGCAAGGTGGGGTAGTACACCAAAAGTTTTAAGCAGAGAAAATGTGAAGAGTGGTGTGTTTTAGGAAGATTTGTGTGGTAGCGCATGCGGGAGAGAGTGGTGCCTGTGGCGGGGAGATGGATCAGAGTTTTTTTGGTGGAATAAGCTCAAAGTTAAAGGGGCCCGAAGTAGTCAGTGGCGGACAGTAGGAACAAAAGGAAAAAGATGACTTGAGATAGTCTTATTGCAGGAGAACAAGAACTAAAGTACAATTTCAGGACAAGCAGCCTGTGCAATGGAAGAATAGCAGGTTCTTCTAGTAAATGAGGAAGCTAGGAGGAGCGAGATGGGGAACAGTTGGGGAGAAGAAGAATTTTCAGCTTTTGGCATTTTCAGTTTAAGGTGATGCTAGGCCATTCGGTAGAAATCAGAAGTTGAGAAATACTACCCTGGGGCTCAAGAGAGAGAAATCTTGGCTAGGGATCAGAATTTTATAGTTCCCTACTTTGAAGCCTGGGGATTTGCTAGATTTCTAAGGAAGAAAACATTTAGAAAAGGGAGGATCGGAGACCTAAGAGAACCATAACTGTGATGTGACTTGCAAGCTGCAGAGACCCTTTCCTGACCACCCATTTTTCTATAATAGCACCTGTCATGCAAGTATGAACTTCCTTCTGTAGATGCAGGCTTCTTTGAGTAGGAGTGAGGGGTAGAGTAGATGTAGGAAGGGAAAAACTAATATTAACCATTAATATTGCTATATTCATAGTAGTATTTATTGAGCGCTTACTATCTGCAGGCACTGCTCAGCATTCACATGTACCAACCCATTTAAGTCTCACAACAGTCCTGTGAAATATATATTATTATCCGCGCCTTACAGATGAGATTGATGCCCTGAGAAGTTAAGCATCTTGCCCAAGGTCATACAGTCTGTGATCGAGCTGGGATTCCAACATGGGCCTGGCTTCTCAACATTAGGTATAACTCTGTACCAAACACTTTATAGGCTGGTTCCTGCAGCAGGGACCCTGATTAAAAGGCTTAGTAAAATTTCAAAACAATCCAGCAAGATACATTAACCCATTTTACAAATTAAGAAATTGAATCTCAGAAAGGTTAGGTTATTTGTGCTAGGCCGCACAGATAGTAAGTGGTCAAGCCAGGATCTGAACCAAGTTCTGTCAGAAACTAAAGCCCATGTTCATTTATATTTCACTTGGAGGTCCGCAGACTTTTTTCTGTACAAGCTATAGCAAATACAGCTTTGTGGGCCATCTGGCGTCCATTGCTGCGACTCGACTCTGCTGTGGAGGTATGAAAGCAGCCGTAAGACTAAACATAAGCAAGTGAGCGTGGCTATGATCCACACAAGCTTTATGGACTCTGGAACCTGAATTTCATATAATTTTCAGGCATCACCAAATATTGTTCTTAAATTTTTTTTCTTTTCTAAACATTAAAAAAATGTAAAAACTATTCTTAGCTAGCAGGCTGTACAAAAACAGGTAGTGGGCCAGATTTGGCCCATGAGCCATGGTTTGCTGACCCCTACTTGATTTTATTTATCTTTTTAAAGATTTTTTTTTTTAAGATTTTATTCATTTATTTATTTATTTGACAGAGACAGACAGCCAGTGAGAGAGGGAACACAGCGGGGGGAGTGGGAGAGGAAGAAGCAGGCTCCCAGCCAAGGAGCCTGATGTGGGGCTCGATCCCAGAACGCTG
>NW_023253657.1:49853-56903 GCF_002007445.2 Ailuropoda melanoleuca | reverse complement strand
CCCCCTAGCTTGTTCTCTCTCTCTCTCTTTCAAATAAATAAAATTTAAAAAAAAAAAAAAAGAAGAGGAAGAAGAAAAGAAAAAGAAGAAGAAGAAGAATCAGTTGCAACATTATTGGAAATATAAGATTATTTTCCCTGGTATTGATGGATCTGCTTCGGTTAGCTTTGTTCTTCACATTCTGGCTTTTGGACTCCAAGTAGATATTAGTGGCCCGACTAAATTCATTTGACCCTCAGTTTAAGTGGTAACAGTATGCAATGAAATATGCAGATATCCTTTCAAAGGCGCATTTCAGTTTGTCTAATTTCTGAACACAACCCATGCGTTGATAAGAGCATTCACTACACTATTGAAAGTCATTTGTTGAGCCATCTGCCTTCTTTCTTTTTTATAACCTTTCAGTTTTGTCGTAATTTCAGATTTACGGAAGACTTGCAAAGGTAGTAAAGACTTCCATATACCGCTCACCCAGTTTCACCTAATGTTAACATGGTACCCTGGCATATTGGTCAAATACTACACTGACATTGGTTCATTATTATTAAACTGCAGACTTACTTGGATTTTACTAGTTTTTCCACTAATAAACTTTTTCTGTTGTAGGATCCAGTATAGGGTAGCATGTTGCATTTAGTGCCTCCTGGTTTTGACTTCAGTAGCTGCAGGGACCAGTGAACTCTCTACTTTCTTAGGCTAGCTCTGCTTAAGGCTGTCATATCCCCTGTGCATTACCTACTCTCAGCTCTTCTGCTGAATAGCTTGTTTTGTCTTTTAGTAATTTCTCTTGACTTAGTTTCTAGAATCTTTGCCATTCTGTCATTATACCGTATTTGTTTCTCATTTTAAAACAAGACACCCAGAACTGAATGAAGGTCTTCACATGTGGTCCAACAAGAGTAAAATGTTGTGGAAATATTACAGTAATGTATCTTACATGTTTGTTAATGCTACCTGAGCTTGTTTATTTGCTGAATTTTTTAGCCCATGGATTGCTGTTCAATCTAAAGGCAAGACTTTATGAGACTCCTTTAAAAATTTATATTTTGGCACACCCATTCACCTTGCTTTGAATTTCTGTTCTGTCACCCAGTATTTTAGCTGCTTCTTTCATGCACAAAGCTTTATAAGTATATTTTCTGTCATTTTCCAAGTCACTGTTAAAAACATTGGATAAATAGGGTCAAGTACAGGACCTTACAGTGGTGCAAGGTAAGTGGGCAAGTGAAAAGATGTAGCAAGTATGTAACTATGTGAGGAAGCTAAAATGTTGTTAGCAAAGAGTGAAGGCTTTGATTTCGTCTTACTTCTGTGTTGACTGTGGGTGGTGCCTAAGCTAGAACTCTTGCAAAATGAGAGTAATTGAAATTTTTGGAGGAAGGTCTGGTAGGAGGAGGGTCAGTTTTACCTAAGAATGAAGCCAGTTTTTGATTCACAAACTTGGTAGCCTATTTTTCATTTTACTGGTCATGCCTGAATCTTCTATTTTAAGATTTTCATGAGCCTTACTTGAATTAGGCCTTTTCTGAATGGCATTGAAAATTTTGGAGGACTTTAGATACTTTTATTACCAGGGATGTGCTTGAATCACATACTTCCTCTTCAGTAATGCCTGGTCATATCTCATTTCCCATTTTTTAAATTTTTTTTCCTGTTGGTCTTTTTCTTAAGTTTTAAGCCTATTATTGTTTGTTTATTATAAATGTTTCTCCTCATCTGTTGTCATTTGACTTTGTTTGTGGAATCTCTTGCCGATATTAAAGTTGTATATCAAATTTAGTGTGCTCTCCCTCCCCCCCTTTATGGTTTCAGGTTCCCTGTATTGCTCAGACAGACCTTACTCACCCACTAAGAAGTAATAAGAATATCCTCTTACAGTTTTTAAGTTTCTAGCTCTTCAAAAAAAAAAAAAACCTAAACAGTATTAACCATTTTTAAGATATGTGGCCAGTCGGTCCTTTTCTTTAAAAATGTAGTTTTTATGTACGTGTGAGAAATGTGTCATGCGTTCAGAGGAGTGTACAAAACATGCATTCAGTAAAAAGATAAAGATCTTTGTTTCCATCACTCATATTAAAAAGTAGACCATCTCACAAACCACTGTCTGGCCCTCTGTCTTGATCATCGCTTGTCTTTCTCTATACTTTAGCCCTTGATATATCTATTCCTATCTAAGCAACATATTGTTTAGTTATGAAACACAGAGTGGCAAACTCCAGTCTTGCTGTGTGAGGAAAAGGCAGTTTGCGCTATTGGGTGAAATCTCTGAGGATAGGAGAAGCTGCACAGTCTGCCTTCAGCCTCAGGAGAGTTTCTGAGCAACTCTTTGGAGAAGTCATTGGGTGAGGTCATGACTGACACTCAGGCCCGCCACAGGTGGGGGGATTCGGCTGGGCCAGTGTGTGGCCCGGGGCAGCTTCACAGCAGAGGTGTGGTAGGGCCCACCTCCTGCTCTCCTGAGCAGCTGAGAGCAGAACACTTGGGTAAAATGAGGGTCCTCGGCTGAACCTCTGTCCTGGAAGGGAGAACAGGAACTTCATCAGATTCACAAGAAAATGTACAATACTCTCTGATCGTGTGTGTATATAGTTGGTTCTTGTTACCTGTGGTAGTTCTGTTCTGTAAAGTTTCCATGAACAGTGAATTAGCAAATACTGAATAATTGCTCCTAGGGGAAATTCAGGGTTAGGTTCCTGTAGGCCTCTGATCACATTTTCATCAATAGATCAGTCTTATTTTTTCATAAGTGACTCTGTTGAAAGACAACTTATTTAATATACATTGTTGATTTGTGATCATAGAACTCACAGCCAACAGCAACATAACTCATGCTTGAACAAAGCTTATCTAACATATATTTTCTCTGTAAGGCATGTCACAACCTTATGGTGTGTAGGAACACTGGACAGCACTGCAGCTGTACCATTAGGGGCTGTTTGAAATGGTGAAACTACCTATAAACAGTCCAAAAAGGTGAAAAACATGGCACCAGATAGACCATGAAAAAGACACTTGTTTACAGTGTGAGGGCAGAAACGAGAAGGGAGAGAGTTGAGTTTTTTTACCCTGAGCTGGTAATGTGCACGAATGACTGTGAGAGTCCTGCAGATATTAATACGTACGTACATGAACTTATACATGTAAGTCAACAAGATGGACAGTTAACCTAGAATGTTAGAAGTCAAGATGGTAACTTGGGTGGTTATTAGGGGCATGAGGGACACTTTTGGGGTTCTTGGTCTAGGTGTTACACAGGATGTGTTCACTTTGTGAAAACCAAGCTGTGTGTTGATGATTTGTGTACTTGTCTAAATAGTGTTAAACTTCAGGAAACAGTGTAAAACAAACACGCCTGTGGCCTCAGGGTCTGGATGATGACCACTCGGCATACATGGCTTTGAGTGTCAGTGCTCTGACGGGGACTAGTGATTCAGGGCTTCCCACTTCAGAGCCTGGCTTCCTGCGTTGTTGCTTCTTTCTCTCTTGTATTGGATTTTTTTTTTTTTAAGATTTTATTTATTTATTTGACAGAGAGACCGTGAGAGAGGGAACACAAGCAGGGGGAGTGGGAGAGGAAGGAGCAGGCTCCCAGCAGAGCAGGGAGCCTGATGCGGGGCTCAATCCCAGGATGCTGGGGTCACGCCCTGAGCCAAAGGCAGGTGCTTAACGACTGAGCCACCCAGGCGCCCCATTGTATTGGATTTTCTGATTCAGTCCTCTCATTCCTAGATTCTATCTCCCCATTGTTTTCCTCTCTCACTCTTTTGGTAACATATACTTCTGTAGTTTTAGGAAAGAGGATACATGGGAAGTTATTTTTTTAAGGACTTAATGCACCTTAAAATGTTGCTATACTACCCTCATACTTGAATGATAACCTTCCTAGCTGTGGAATTTTAATTTGGAAAGTCTTTCCTTTAGAACTTTGGTGACAGTAATGCATCACCTTTCAGTGTCCAGTGTTCCTATTGCAAACATCAGATCTTTGATCTCTGTGTGACCTCTACTCCCCTTCTCTCCCAGCCCCTCTTCTGGAAGCTAGCAGAATTAGAGTCTCCTTTTTATGTCTGCCCTTCTGAAATGTGATTGGTAGGTCTCCTTTTATCCACTGTGTTGGGTATTCTATGGGCATTTTCAGTCTGGCAAATCATATTCTTTTTTTCTGAGAAGTTTTCTCCAGTTATTCTGTTGGTTATTTCCTCCCCTCCATTTTCTCACTTTTAGGATATTGAAACTTCTAGACAAGTGTTCTGATTTTCCTCTCTTTAATGCTGTATTCCCCACACTACCACTTCTCCTGGAAATAATTCAGTTACTTAACTCCAACTCTCCTGTTTTCAGTACAGAATGCACTTTCCTCTGCAGTCAACAATGCCATGAGTTCCCTCGGTTCGAGACCTCCTAGATTACCTGCTTTAATGAATAAACTTTTACTTTGCACTTGGAGTGTACTGTTGGAGAGGCAACTTAAAAATTTAACTGCCTCTTGGGGCATCTGGGTGGCTCAGTTGGTTAAGCATCCGACTCTTGATTTCAGCTCAGGTCATGATTCTCAGGGATGTAGGATTGAACCCTGCGTCAGACTCTGTGCTCAATGAGGAGTCTGCTTGGGATTCTCTCCCTCTGCCCCCTGACCCCCACCACCACTCGTGCTCTCTCTCTCAAATAAATATTAAATAAAATATTTTTTTAAAAAAGAAATTTAACTGCTTCTCGACTATCAACTATAGAGAGAGAACTGAAGGTTACCAGAATGGAGGTGGGTGGGGGCATGGTTGAAATAGGTGATGGGGATTACGGAGTGCACTTGTTGTGATGAGCCACGAGTGTTAATGGAAGTGTTGAATCACTGTATTGTATACCTGAAATTAATATTACACTGTATGTTAACTAACTGGAATTTAAATAAAAACTTAAATGTAACTTTTTCTAAAGAGCTTTTACATCTTCCATCTTTCTACAGTTCTCCATCCTTTTGTTCTGGTGGTACCTGATGCTGCCAGTCCTGGACATAATGTTGCATCTGCACTGTAAACTGGGTTATTTCTTAGCTTTCTCCTTTGCCCAGATTAGGATTCAGCTGTCTTCAGTTTCCTAACTCTGTTACCACTCATCCATCTGCTTTCCGGCTTCCAGATTTTGTTGCTATTGTTTACTCTTTATCGTTATGAAATTGTCATTTTTTAAATTCCAATACTAAATTTTAAGAGTTTCAGAAAAGAACAGAATTAGATCATACCTTGATATCTGTTCTAGACTTTATCTTCACAAAATTATGGCTCAGTCTCAAATGCCATTGTCCAATACCTTGCTGTACAGTGCAGTAGCCTCTGGCCATGTGAGCACTTGACATGTGACTGGTGTGGAACTGAATTTTAAATTATATGTAATCTAAAGTCACATTTAAAAAGTCACATGTGGCTAGTGGCTACCAGACTGGACAGCACAGGTCCAGTGCTGGTGAAGTAGGAATTGGGAGTAACTAATCTCTATATCTAATCTATATATCTACCATAAGGAAGAAGGTTTTTTTTTCCCATTTCCTTTACCATAGGAATTTTCCCCCTATTTCCTTCTCTTTGACTTTCTTATTTGTATCAGTATGGACACATGGATTCCTGTGTGCAATGGGTTATAATCTAGTACTTTTATTATTTACTTTAGTGCTCAGATTATCCCAGATTTGGCCAATGGAAACCCCTTCAAGGGACGCCTGGGTGGCTCAGTCGGTTGAGCGTCCGCCTTCGGTTCAGGTCATGATCCCAGGATTCTGGGATTGAGTCCTGCGTCTGGCTCCCTGCTTAGCTCTCTCTATCTCTCTGACAAGTAAATAAATAAAATCTTAAAAAAAAAAAAAAGAAAAGAAAAGAAACCTCTTCAAGGTTTCTTCTGTATGCTTTTGACATGTATCCATCATTCTCTCTGCATCATTCATTGTAGAACTAGATATTATAGGCTCATGTATTTGCCCTACCCCAACCCCTGAAATCATCCATTTTTCCAGGGAGCTCTGGTTCCTCTAAGTGGATGATGCTGTTTAGAAACCAAGATCACGGTGCTGTGTGTGCTCATTGCTGCTTCTAGACTTCCTCAGCTGACAAGGTATTTTAACGGCTAGTAGCTGTTGAATTGGACAGTACAGATACAGACATTTCCATCTTTACAAAAAAGGAGAAACGTTGTTACTGGAGTTTTATGAGCAGGATGCAACTGGCTAGTGATGAGAATGCAGGGGCCGGAGACCCTCTTCTGATGGAGGGATGCTTTCTCTCTTCCTTTAGGGCCTCCCATTGGCAGAATGTAAAACGGAAGCCACCTGCCAAGGGACTCTGAATAATCAAGTTTACAGACCCTAGACACGGTTCCTTAACCTCAGTACCATTGACATTTTGGGCCAGGTGGCTGTCCTCTGCTTTGTAGGATATTTAGTAACAAACTTGACATCTACCCACTTGATACCAGTATCTCCCTCCCTCCAACCCAGATGTTTCCATACCTTGGCAGATATCCCCTGGGGGACAAAATGATTAAGAACCACCCCCGAGACCCAGCGTTGCAGAGCTACGCACAGAAGGGTGGGCTTGAAGCTGAACAACAGTAGTAAAAGCCACACCGTATTTTATAATTCAGATGTCCTTGATGTCCTTGAAATGTGAAGGAAGGGAAGAGAAATTTATGTTTATATATCTGTGACAGCCCTGCAGTATAGAAAGATTATTATATCCCCCCCCCCTTTAGTTGATGAAGAAAACAGTCTCTTTGCAGTCAGGCAGGATTCAAATCTGTGCCAACAGTTGTTTACCTGCTCATAACGTTTGCTCTGGCAGTATGGAGTTACTGCCATTCCTTTTTTAAGTGGGTGAACTGCTCTTTTGAGTGTTGCATTTCAGAGTCATTGTTGCTGTTTTGTCAGCCTGGATGCGTATTCTGTATGGTGCCTACTCAGGGTCATACTGCTCAGAATCATGGTTAGAAATATTCATAGGGGCGCCTGGGTGGCACAGCGGTTAAGCGTCTGCCTTCGGCTCAGGGCGTGATCCCAGCGTTATG
>NW_023253657.1:20210-49753 GCF_002007445.2 Ailuropoda melanoleuca | reverse complement strand
GTGTTCCCTCTCTCGTTGGCTGTCTCTCTCTCTGTCAAATAAATAAATAAAATCTTAAAAAAAAAAAAAAAAGATAGTGTGTTTAGGTAAGTCAATGCAAAATTAGCCCCTAATATTGATCCAGGACAGATCTTTTACACTACAATAGAAAGAGCTGTCATGTGCCTTGCTTGTCTGGGAATTTATTACAAGCGCATGTGCACATATTTCTAGCTCAAATATCATTAAATAGATATCATTAAACATGTTTTCTGTTCCCTTCTTGTTCACCTTGTGGTACTTTAAGAATTTCTGGTTTTCTTCCCTTTTCCTTCAAACGGTTGCAGAAAATTAGTTTTGAAATGTTTAAACCATAGGCCAGGAAGTTGGGGGGGGGGACGCTGTGTGTGTGTGGGGGGAGTAATACCATTAAGTATGTTTCACCTTTTAGTTGTTTGAAATGATGTTCTTTTCTTATACAAATACATTTAGTCTGTCTTTCCAGGCAGTAAGTCCCCTACTGCTATTTGTGTATATTGGCTGAGCATATGATGGGAAAGCATTCTAATCCGTTCCCCCACCCTGTTGTCAGTGTCCAGTGGTATGATTGTCACACTGCCTTTGAGTTGTTTAGCCTGCCCAGATCACATACTGTGCTTGAGAGAAGTCATTCTTAAATGCTTAGCTTGAAACTCAGTGACTTATTTATACTTTAGCAGGAATTCACAGGTATGGGATATAGAACCCATCTTTGGGGCCAAAAAAAAAAGTTTTATTTCATAATTTCATGAGGTCAGCTATTTTACCCATTTATTCCTCTGCACAAAACCAGCCATCCTGTGTCTAAAAGTTCTCTTCCATCTTATAAGTTAAGAGGAGATGAGGAGTTTGTCCATGTTGGTTGATTTTTTTTTTTAAGAAAACATTTTAAACATAGAATTAAGGCTTTGCAGATACAGGTGAATTCCACTTTAGATCCTTTCTTGATTCCATTCTATTTCCTTCCATCTCTCTACCTCCCAGAGGTAGCACTTCTTGCAATTGATGTGTACCCTGTCTACCTTTCCGTATGCTTTCGACATATGTATTTGTCCAGAGAATATTGTATTGTGTATTTTTATACTTACGGCAGTGGTTCCGTATAGTGTGTATCCTTTTACCACTTGTTTTTTTAATGGGGAGTGATGCACGTTGATACGGGGAAGTCTAGTAGTTCATTGGAGCGCAGTGTTGTAGTACTGCTGGATATGGTGGTGTCACATGTCATAGGTTGTCAGTTCCCATGTCTGAAGATGCATGTATACCGAATTTCCTGATTATGTTTGAAAAGACCAAAAGTGAAAAATAACTACATATTCAAGAGTCATATTGATTGTTTTGCTGTGATGGGAAGGAGTGAGGCCGGGCATGTTTCCAGCTTTCTGAAATTTTACTTATCTCTACACCATAGCAAATAAAAATTGCCGAAGATATCCACTTCTGAAACAAACAACAACAGATTTATTGTTGTCACAGCATGCCTCAGCGTATTACCCTGAGTAGCAGTCATTGGTTTGCCCCTTAATGGCTGTGTGCTTTGGAGCAAGGTGCTTAGTGCTTGTGCCCTCCATTTATTTATCTGTAAAAGAACAACAGTTCAGTGACCAAGCCTTTTGGCTGGTGCCTGAGGCATCAAGGTCAGTTAAACACTGACTGGTTCTTGAAGGAACATTGCTGGGTGGAGGGGAGTTGAGGGAGATTCTCCTGTGTCGTGTTATGCCTATTTAAGTGTTTTAATTTCTTTAGACTAACCCCTACAGGCTTGAAATTTAGTGGTTTTTTTTTACTAGTATTCTCTTTTCCAAATCTCTGCAAAATATAAGCACCAGATATTTTCATTACGATGACCCACTTCTCTCAGGATACTTGTTTTGGGAGGGCTGGAGCACGCTGCCTTGCCCCCGAGACCGGCCTGGGGAGGGTCTGCAGACAGGGCGGTAGTTTCTGTGCAGTGTGTGTTGTTTAAGGCAACTACGCCGAATTGCACATAGATACGTGAATACTGGGGTTTTATTTTTTTATTTTTACACATGAAACTGCGAGTGACAGTCAGTAACCAACATGTTTCCCATCACCAGTCGTGTCATTTGTTACAGCTGGCAACCAAGCTCTGCTGGGCTGATGCTGCTCGCTGATGGCTGGGGCCCAGAAATGCGTGGTGCAGCATTTGTGCCTAACTCATTTTCTTTTCTCCCATAGGAAACGAGGACCTGTTGTTCAGTCCCTTTCTCTTCCCCCTTAGTTTTCATCATTCAGTCATTCCTGCATCAAGAAGTCTATTATAGACACACATTAATCCCTTTTCCCTTCTTTTTGAGCTCTTATCTAATTGCTCTAGGAAAATGTCCTCTTCTCCTTTATTTGACAGATATTCATTGAAGCCCTTATATACCTCCTCTTCCTTCATGTTATGTGTGAGTCAGAAAGCCGCTCTAATCATGGCTGAATATAATAATAGATTGAGTAAGATAGAAGCCTCTCTATTTCCAGATAAGAGTTTCTGTAAAGCTGTTGGTCAGTTCATGAGTGAGCAGGTCCATTGTTACTAAGATAGGTTTCCCTTTGCAGCCAGGGATGCATTTCTATGAAATAAGAGGGTAGACCAGGTCTTTAAAACCAAGCAAACCGATCATTTATTCCAGAATGTTCCAACTTCCTCTACATTGGAAACTTTTAGAGATGAATTTAACTTCCCTCCTTGACAAAATGCATAAGGAACTCTTTAATATCATGTCCAGCCCCTGCCTCTCTGTCCACTTTTTGGGGGCAGATTTGAACTGGCTTTGAATCATACTTAGCCACAAAAGAAGTTTTACCACACTCCGCAACTGCCTCATAACATTGTTGTGAAGATTGAGAAAGCCATATGTGTAAGCTTTCTGGGTCACAGTAAATAATGATAGAAGTTGCTACTTCATACCATTAGCTCTGTGTGGCAAACATTTGTGTTCACTGCAGTGTCTGGCACATAGTAGATACTCAAAAAATAATGGAAGGGTGGACAGATGCTCCTTATTGTTACATATGACAGAACTTATAGAATTCTATCTAAAAACAGTAAAATAAAAGTAAGAAAGCCAAGTCTCCGAACAGAAAGGGTTCTAAATTGCCGGGTAAATGTATCAGTTTCAAGTGGGTCTATTAAGTGTGAAAAGCACCAGTACTATCAACCTATTTACCAAGCTTCTCCATGTTTTCCCTACTCCAGCGTTCCTCTTGGTCACCCAGCTCTGTTCCTTCTGAATCTTGCCCTCCCCCAGCTGTATACTTTTCTCATTTCTTCTCTTTCTCTGCCCTTGGACTCTCTTTAACTATAGGTCTTTTCTTGAATGGTATCTTTATATGGATCTCTCTACCCAATTTTCTCTCCTCTTGACTTTCTCCCTTAACCATATGGCAGAGATTTTTAAAAATAAACATGTATAGAGTTACATATATATTTAATTCTTTTTGGTTTTGTTCCTAATTCTAAAAATAATTAAGTAGGGCTTTTTTTTTTTTTTTTAACTCCTAGAGTTACTTTACCTTTGCAAAGCATTATTGTTTGTATTTACTCTGTGACCCTTTAATAGAAAGGGGGAAAGCTTTTCACTCCTGGTCTAGGCTCCCAGCTTGTGAAGCATTTTAAAATATATCTTAAATTCCTTCCTCCAGCAATTTTGCTGGAGATATTTCTCCAGATATTTCGAAATATCCTTCGACCGTCTTTAATGCTGGTTACTCCTGCTTTTCACTGAGTTATAATAGTTCATTTCTTTAATTGCTTCCAAGTTCATCTGAGATCCTCTCCAACCACCTAAATGCAAAGAGTCTCTTCTTGGGAATTGTCCTTATCATTGTAAAGTTTTTTTAATGGCGTAGTTCTCTGTACTGTTCTCAGTATTAAAATTATTGTGTAGCATATATAATATAATATCCTCTTTAAGTTACACTTACTAGAAATGCATGGTACTTAGATATTTTGCTAAAGTAAACAGAGGGTCTACTCCCCAAATTACATTGCACTAGAAGTCAAAATAAATTATCATTGACGGGGGCACCTGGGTTAAGCATCTGCCTTTGGCTCAGGTCATGATCCCAGGGTTCTGGGATCAGGCCCCATATTGGGCTTGCTGTTCAGCAAGGAGCCTGCTTCTCCCTCTCCCTCTGCTGCTCCCCTTGCTTGTGCTCTTTCTCTCTGTGTCAAATAAAGAAATAAATTGACAAATACTATATAATCCCAGGACTTCAAATTCCAAGTGGTGTCAGTTTCCTTCTGTGTTCTTTGTCACTGTGTTCCTTGACACGTCGCTGCCATTTATTGACCTTCCCTTCCCATCAACTCTTCCCTACCTAAAAATTTATTCAAATGAAAAGGCTATATCACCCTTTGGGTTTTTCCTTTTTGAAACTGTAAATAGGGGTGCCTGGCCGACTCGGTAGAGCATGCAGCTCTTGGTTCTCAAGGTTGTAAGTTCGACCCCACATAGGGTGTAGAGATTACTTAAAAATAATCTTTAAAAATAAATTAATCACTGTAAATAAACAACTATAAAAACCTCATTGTTTAATTTTAGAAAGTTGGGGGGAAGACTTTTTACATATTATTTCAATGGTTTTTAAAACTTATTTTCTGTTCCCACTAGAGGGCAGTCTTTCCTTTGATTTTTAGTTCATAGCTTTTGTGTATTTGTTTTACAGAACTGTTAAATAAAAAGGTAAAAGTTGAGGATATGTATGTGCTCAGATATCCCTCTTACAGATAGGAGTTGTCGGATATACACATTCTTTTCATTTAAGTTTCACCGGTGCCAATATCAAAATTGAGGCTAAACTGTATGTCCTAGCATTTTTGTTTTGTGGCTTGGTCAGATGGGGATCACAAATATCCCACCATAACTTTATGATGTAGTTTGTGCAGTTACCATTTTATAAACCAGTGCTTATCCAAATTTATTTATGACACACTGTGGCTAACACTAGATTATTCAAAGATGGGTTGCCTGTTTTATTATTTGGTGAACTCAGTTTTTGCAGGATTTATTTAGTATAGGATAAATGAACCTAAACATTGTTTTTAATCCAGTAGATCTCAGTGCTAACACCCAGTGATCCTCTAGCCTTGCCTCACAAGACAGTTATTTTATTTGACAATATTTGACAATATTTGAACTCTTGTTTTTGTTGTGACATCATACTTTTCTGTAGGAACTTTAATTCTTAACATCTAATCAGAAGCAGCTCCATTCTTCCTATCAAAGAACTGGTAGTTTTACATAGCCACAGATGTGTTATGTTTTAGATTTTCCTGAGCCTCCTGGTACCAGGTAGGACCGCAGCTGTTAACCCAGGGGACTGTGCAGCAACGAGCTAACTTCTTTTCTCTAGTAGCAACTGTAGATTGCCTGTAGTTGACACGGAGGGAGCAAATTTTGTTAGTCTGTGTTATACAGTGAATTCAGTCCCTTCTATATACTTAGAAGGGACTCTAGTTTACCTGGGAAATCTGGGCTCCTTTTCAAGGCTACATGAGGCTTGGTAATTCTGAGTGGGAGTGGGGGGAGACGTGGTTGCTGTTGAGAAGCTGCCGCAAAGCCTATGCCTGCTCCATGCTTTACTGTCAAGTCAGAAGTTGATATGGAATCTCCTATAAAATTAGATACTGACTCATTAGGTATTGATTTAAGCTTATGTTGACAGATTAGAAGTATTAAACTAGAAGTGTTAAATGGCAGAGTTATTACAATGAGAAGGGCAGGCTGTGTGGAAAACTATGTGGTATAAAACATTTTAACAGCCTTGACTTTTCATTCATAGTCCACTAATCACACACAAAAAACCCTCCCTAGCATACTTGCCACCATAGGTCATTATAAAGTGACTCTTATATTTTAAGAAACCCTGCTGAGAACTTACCTAACATAATGTTTTGTGGTATGGCTGAAATAAGTATTTGTGTTTGAAATAATAACCCTGAATCATAAACGTTGTTAAAGTCTTTAGTGTTTAAGAAGTTAGAAAACATATGGGGAACCTGTGTGGCTCAGTCGGTTAAGCATCTGCCTTCGGCTCAGGTCATGATCTCAGGGTCCTGGGATGGAGCCCTGAGTCAGGCTTTCCCACTCAACGGGGAGTCTGCTTGTCCTTCTGCCTCTGCCCCCTGCTCCCTGCTCGTGCTCTCTCTCTCTTTCAAATAAATAAATAAAATCTTTTTTTTAAAAAGCTAGAAGGGCACCTGGGTGTCTCAGTTGTTGAGCGTCTGCCTTCAGCTCAGGTCATGATCCCGGGGTCGTGGGATCGAGCCCCGTGTTGGGCTCCCTGCTCAACGGGGAGCCTACTTCTCCCTCTCCCACTCCCCCTGCTGGTGTTCCCTCTCTCGCTGTCTTTCTCTCTCTTTCTCTCTGTCAAATGAATAAGTAAATAAATCTTTTTTTAAAAAAAAGTTAGAAAACATACATTTTAGAAATGACTCCATCATGCTTGCTTCGGCAGCAGATATACTAAAATTAGAAATGACTCCATCAAAAAATAGTAATTTTAAAAACAACAACAACCCTGTTTCTTAAGATTTTATTTTTTTAAGTAATCTCTGTACCCAACATGGGGCTCAGACTCACAACCCTGAGATCAAAGGTCACATACATGCTCTACTGACTGAGCCGGCCAGACCACCCCAGCAACCCTATTTCTTAAAGGTCTGACAGTTACTAAACTCCAGCCGGGTTGTAGGGGAAGCCTCCCACCACCTCACCCCCTCACCCTGCAGGAGAGTTACGGGCATTTAGATTTGGGTAACTTAGAATTATGTCGGAAGAGTAAAACAGGCAAGGGACAAGTATCATCAGACCTTCCTACTCAAAGTGATGGTTGCCAAGTGTGGCTTTGTCAGCATCCATGTTGCCGGAAGTTCCGTTCATTATACTAGTCAGCAGGTGCCCGCATTATGGAAAGAAAAGCCAGGCCTGCAGAGTAACCACAAGACGGCACACACCAGAAGTTAGTGTTCAAAGCTGGGTTTACCTTTCTGGCACCTTTTTAGCACAGTTCATGCTCCATTTGTTTGGCAAAGTTTTTTGTATCCAGTTACATTAAACTTCCATTTGTGAGTCTGAGTAGTTATTTACCCCTTTTCAGTATTTGTAATGTTATGTTGAAAGCATTGTCCTGCCTGGCAGCTGTTTGGAATGAGCAAATTTTGAAGTGTTCCATCTTTTTGCTCAAATACCATCTTTTCTGTGAAGCTTTGTTGCCCACACAGTTTTTCCTTTTCTGCTTTATTTTTCTCCATAGTGCTTTCTTCTAGTTTTAACAGCTCCGTTTGTTTTTGTACCTGTCTTCACCCACTAAAATGTCAGCTTCACAGGGGCAGAGCCTTGTGTGTGTTGTTACTGCTCTGTCCCCACCACCTAGAACATAGTAGGCACTCAGTACTTGTTGAATTTGCTGGAAAACTGTTGGCTTGATGCCATCAAGGCTTTCAGTGTAACTTGGTAAGATCTCAGTACAACTTTGGACATCTTGACTATCTGGAAGCGTATTTTGAGGACTGATTTAAAAGGTTGTATATACTAGTACTGATACTGAATTATATACCAGAAAATGTGAGAACATAATCTTACTACATCTGAATGAAATAATGTAAGACCTTCAGGGGCACCTAGCTGGCTCAGTCAGAGGAGTGTATGACTCTTGATCTCAGGGTCGTGAGTTCAAGCCCCACATTGGGTATAGAGATTACTTAAAGGAAAACAAGAATGGTACTACAGACCCCCTCTGCCAGATCTAAAAGAGTGTCAGCCCCAACCTTTCAAGATCCCTGAGGGCTCCATACCCCCCCCCACGGACCAAATTTTATCATTCCCTGTTTTCTTTTTATAGTTTCACTACATATTTGAGTTCCTAAAGTAGATAGTGTTTTTGAACTTTAAACTATCTATATCTGTATCTATATCTTTTGAGACTTTCTTTCAGTCAAGAGATTCTTGAAGTCCTCACCTGTGGCTATGATGCATTTTCTAATTCATTCTGTAATAGACCTCTATTGGACCTTTGGGTTGTTAACACCCCACCTCCCCACCCCCATTGCAAAACCTGCTGTGAACATTCTTCTACATTCTTCTGATACACATGGACAGAAGATTCTGCAGGGAATCTACTTAAGAGTGAAATCACAGAGTCCCAGGAATTGCACGGATTGAACTTGACTAGAATGTGAACAAAAATTTTCCAAGTTGTCGTACTGATGTATCCTCCCAATAGCAGGGTAGAAGTGTTCTGTTCTATCTTCACTAGCGTGTCCTCACTAGCACTTGAAATCATCAGATTTCTAGGTTTTTGCCAGAATGGTAGATGTAAAACGGCAGCGCGTGATGGTTTTGTCTGCACGTCTTTGATGACTGATGAGATTGAGCGTGGTTCATGTATTTCTGGTCATTTGTGTTTGTTGTTCTTTGTAGTGTGGACTCAAGTCTTTGCCCATTTGCCCATTTTTCTTTTAGATGTTGGTCATTTTCTTACTGCTATGTCAGAGTTCTTAATGTATTCTGAACCCCAAACTGTTTGTCGTGTATGTTGTACACGTCACCAGTTTTGGGGCCGCCTTGTCTTTCCATCACTATAGGACATTAAAGGTAAAGAAAAATCTTAATTTTAATGTGGTTAAACCCATGGATTGGACAATGTGTGTGTGTTTTAAGAAATTGTTTCCTACTCAGTACTCATAAAAATATTCCCCTATATTGTCTTCCAGGGATTTTTTCCCCCCATTTTCCTTCAGCATTTGTCTTTAAACTGTCTGGAATTGATTTTTGTGTGTTGGATCTGTGGCAGAGATCCGAATTTATTTTCCCCACATATGGATAATCACCTGTCCTGGCACCATTCACTGTGTCCTTCCTCCTTTTCCCACTGATCTCTAGGGACTTTGTTGTCATAAAATAGATTTCAGCATGTGTGTATCTGTTTTGGGCTTTCTGTTCTATTTCATTGGTCAGTTGATCTGTCTCCATGCTAATAGTATCCTGTCTTAATTACTGTAGCTTTTTTTTTTTTAATTCTTTAAGATTGTATTTATTTGTGAGAGAGAGTGCCAGTGAGCAAGCATGCATGGAGGAGGGGCAGGGGGGAGGGAGAGGGACCAGCAGACTTCCCACTGAGCGGGGAGCCCCATGTGGGGCTTGATCCAGGGACCCTGAGATCATGACCTGAGCTGAAACCAAGAGTCCTATGCTTATCACTTAACCAGCTGAGCCACCCAGGCGCCCCTGACTGTAGCTTTATAATAGTTCATGATATGTTAAGTAAATCCTTCCATCTTATTTTTCTTCAGGAATATCTTAGTTGTTCTTGGCCCTTTGCAACTTGCATAAAAAATTTGAGTCAGTGTGTCATGTTCCACAAAAACTTCTTTTGTGATTTTGATTAAAATTGCATTGATTCCACCAGTCAATTTGGGTAGAATTTACATTCATTTCATTGAAACTTCTCATCTGTGAACCTGATATTTTTATTTTTTAAAGTCCTTTAGGGGTATCTGGATGGCTCATGCAGTTAAGCATCTGCCTTAGTCTCAGGTCATGATCCCACCATCCTGGGATCGAGCCTCACGTTGGGCTCCCTGCCCAGTGGGGAACCTGCTTCATCCTCTCCTCCCTGCTTATGCTCTTTCTCTCTCTCACTCTTGCTGTCACCCTCTAACTCTCTGTCTCTCTCTCAAATAAATAAATAAAATCTAAAAATAAATAAAGTCCTTTGAATGTTTTGAAAGTGTGTGTGTGTGTGTGTGTGTGTGTGTGTATATATATATATATAAAGATTTTTTTTTTTAAGTAATCTCCACACCCATCGTGAGGCTTGAGCTCACAACCCCAAGATCAAGAGTTTCATGTTCCACCCACTGAGCCAGCCAGGCACCCTTGAGTATGTATTTACTAATTTGCTTCATAAAGGGCTGCCCATTTTTGGTTAGATTTATTCATAGGCATTTTTTTTAATGCCGTTGCAGATGGCATAATTTTTTTAAGTTATTTTCATTAGGAATGTAAATCAGAGTAACAGATCCACCATATCGTTGGAAATTCCTGTAGCATTTTACTGTGTTGTTTCTAGTCATTTTAGGAAGGAAATGTGGGGTTAAATGTGTACCTTAAAAAATTTATAGGAGCACCTGGGTGGCTCAGTCAGTTAAGCGTCTGCCTTCGGCTCAGGTCATGATCCCGGGTCCTGGGATTGAGCCCCGAGTCAGGCTCCCCGCTCAGTAGAGAGCCTCCTCCTCCCTCTCCCTCTGCCTGCTGCTCTGCCTACTTGTGCTCTCTCTATCTCTCTGTCAAATAAATAAATAAAATATTTTTTAAATGTTTTTTAAAAATTTATAAAAATGAGATGGAGTATGGCCTATTATAGCTGCTAATTAATGATATTTCTTTTTTTTAATAGGTGTCAGCTGTGATGCATGTTTAAAAGGAAATTTTCGAGGTCGCAGATATAAGTGTTTAATTTGCTACGATTACGATCTTTGTGCATCTTGTTATGAAAGTGGTGCAACAACAACAAGGCATACAACTGACCACCCAATGCAGTGCATATTAACGAGAGTAGATTTTGGTATGTATTTAACTCACATTTTAATGGGTCGTCATGTAGAAGTTTGTATGTATGTGCGTGAAAAAGTAAAGGCAGAATGTTCCAAGATTCTTGCCAATAGGGTACATTAAAAATAACATGAATCTTTTATATTCTAAATAATTCCCTTAATCACAGCTTAATTGTTCATGAAAGCCATTCAGAGATCTATAAAACTGACAAGTAGGAGATGGAAGAGTGCCTCAGTAAAGAAGGAGTAAAGTCAATGGACTGTTCTTGCCAACAGCACACAAGTATTCTTGCTCTGGTTATCAGAAAGCAGATTGTTTCTACAGTTGATTAGAAGACCTTGTTAAGCCATAGGAAAAGCTATAAATGTTTCATGCTGTAATTTCTTACCTAGTCAGCACTTGTTATCTTCCTGTTTAGGGCCATCGTAGTTGCTGTGAAGTAGTATCGTGGGGTTTTGATGCGCATTTCTCTGATGGCTAATGATGGTGACCATGTTTTCTTATGCTTACTGGCCATTTGTAGATCTGCATTGGAGAAATGTCTATTCAGATCCTTTGCCCATTTTTTAATTGGGTAATATGTCTTTTTATTTGAGTTTTAATAGTTCCTTGTATACTCTTTATACAAGTTCCTTATTAGTTGGATGATTTGCAGAAATTTTCTCCCATGGGTTGTCTTTTCATTTTTTTTTTTTTTAACTTAGGCTCCACGTGGAGCCTAATGTGGGGCTTGAACTCAGGGCCCTGAGATCAAGAGTTGGACACTTAACTGACTGAGCCACCCAGGCACCCCGTGTCTTCACTTTTTTGATGGGTGTTTTGAAGCACAAAAGTTTTAATATTGATGATGTCCAGTTTATCTACTTTTTCTTTTCTTGTGCTTTTGGTGTCATATCTAAGAAACCATTGGCCAATCTAAGATCATGAAGATTTAAAACTGTGTTTTCTTCTAAAAGTTTTATTGTTTTCGTTTTTACCTTAAGATCTTTGATCCATGTTGCATTAATTTTTGTCTATGGAATGATGAGGTAGACCATTCTTTTGCATATGCATATCCAGTCATCCCAGCATCATTTATTGAAAAAGACTGTTCTTTACCCAGTGAATTGCCTTGGCATTCTTGTTAAAAATCAGTTGACATGAGGTGAGAAGGTTGGTGAGATGGGGCAATGTTGGTCAAAGGCTACAAAGTTTCATTATGCAAAATGAATAAGCTCTAGAGATCTGATGTATAATATAGGACCATAGTTAACAATATCATATAATTGAAATTTTTGGAGAGGATAGAACTTAAGTCTTTTCAACACGCTCACACAGAGGTAACTATGTAGAGGTGTTTGATATGTTAGCTTGATTGTGGTGATCTTTTCACAATGTGTGTGTGTATATATATATACATCAAAATATCAATGTGTGTACCATAAATATACACAATTTTTATATGTCTAAGATATCTCAATAATCTAATAAAAAAGAAAAGTTGGTTGACCATAAATGTGTCTTTTCCTAGATTCTTAGTCTATTTCATTGATTTATAGCTCTCTCTTTGTGCTAGTACCACAGTCTTAATTACTATAAACTTATAGTAAGCTTTGAAATTGACAAGCGTGAGTCTTCCAGCTTTTCTTCTGTTTTGTTTTTCAAGATTGTTTTGGGTAGTCTAGATCCCTTGAGTTTCTGTGAAAGAATTTTAGGATCAGCTCATCAAATTTCTGCAAAGAAGCCAACTGGAATTTTGATGGGGATTGTTTTGAATCTGTAGGTCACTTTGGAGAGCAATGGTATTAAGTCTGCCAGTCCATAAACACGAGATGTTCTTCCATTTATTTAGGTCATCTTTGATATTTTTCAACAAAGTTTTGTATCTATCAGAAGAAAAGTTTTACACTTTGTTCATTAAATCTGTTCTAAGTATTTTATTCTTTTTTGCTGTTGTAAATGGATTTTTAAAATTTTACATTTGGATTGTTCACTGCAAGTGTATAGAAGAACAATTGGTTTTTGTGTATCGATCTTGTATCCTGCAATGTTTTTGTTGTTTATTAGTTCTGATGGTTTTTTAATGGATTTTGTAGGATTTTCTCTCTTTTTTTTTTTTTTTAAGATGTATTATGAGAGAGAGAGTTGGGGGGAGGGGCAGAGGGAGAGAACCTTTAAGCAGACTCCCCACTGAGCACAGAGCCCGAGGTGGGGCTCGATCCCCTGCCCCATGAGATCATGACCTGAGCCAAAATCAAGAGTCAGATGCTTTGACTATGCCACCCAGGCACCCCTAGGATTTTCTGTGTGGAAGGTCATGTCATCTGCTAATAGAGATGGTTTTACTTCCTCCTGTCCATCTAGCTGCTTTTCATTTCGTTCCTCACCTAATTACTAGACCCACCAGTAAAATAGTGAATAGAAATGGCAAGAGTTGGGGTGCGTGGGTGGCTCAGTCTGTTGAGCTTCTGACTCTTGGTTTTGGCTCAGGTCATGGTCTCAGGATCCTTGGATCCAGCCCCATGCCAGGCTTACAGGGAATCTGCCTAAGATTCTCTCCCTCACCCTCTCTCTTTGCCCCTCTTCCTGTGTGGGCTCGCTCTCTCTCAAATAAATAATCTTTAAAAAAAGAAATAGCTGGAGTGGAAATTTTTGTCTTGTTCCAGGTTTTAGGGTGGGGGAAGACATCCAGTCCTTCACCCATAAGTATGATGTTAGCTATGGGTGTTTTGTACGTGCCCTTTATCAGGGGAACAAGTTTTATTCATTTTTATATATTTATCCCCACCTACCCCAAAACCACCTGGCAAGTCTTACACATATAATAAATGGGTAAATATTTTTAAGGTAGTCTAAATCTTCCTAAAAATGAATGTGAACAAATCTCTTATGTAGTGAATACTTTCATTTCCTCTTCCCACAAAAATGGTCATATCTTAAGCGTTTGTGTCATGTTAAATATAGTTCTTTATAATGAAGAGATGTAGCATACTAAATATACTTGCAATTGTAATTCCTTTTGTGCTACTAATGGAGAAAAATAGAACTTGAAATGTACTAATGAGGCAAACAAGTTATTTGCATAGAATATCACTAATTGGTCAGTTCTTCGGTAACGAGTTTGGACAGAGTTTGTCGTGGTAGTGCTCCATTCAGGTTAGCATTCTACAAGAACTCAATGCTTAGGATCCTTCTTGCTGAATGGTGTGTGCTTTAGACAAATAACTGCATCTGGGAGTTGGCATATTGATCACAGTCGCCTACTCTGAGCCCTTGTGCTCTTGTATTATGATACACCCTGCTAAGTATTTTCTTTTTAAGATTTTATTTTTAGGGGGCTCCTGGGTGGCTCAGATGGTTAAGCATCTGCCTTGAGCTCAGGTCATGATCCCAAGGTCCTGGGATCGAGCCCTGCATCAGACTCCCTGCTCAGCAAGAAGCCTGCTTCTCCCTCTCCCTCTGCTGTTCCCCCTGCTTGTGCTCTCTCACTGTCTCTGTCAAATAAATAAATAAATAAAATCTTTAATTAAAAAAAAAAGTTTTTATTTTTAAGTAATCTTTATACCCTACATGGGGCTTGAACTCACAACCCCGAAATCAAGAGTCACACACTCTACCGATTGAGCCACGAGGTACCTCTCACCCTGCTAATTCTTTGTGTTGACATTGGCATTGCTACGCATACAGAGACAAAGCAAAAATAAATTACAATAAAATTAGAACTAGATGTGAAATGAGAGGTGTTTCAAAATTAAATGAAGGGGGTGGTGCCTGGCTGGCTCAGTCAAAGGGGCATGTAACTGTTGATCTCAGGGTCGTGAGTTCGAGCCCCACCTTGGGTGTAAAGATTACTTAAAATCTTCCCAAAAAAAGAAAAAAAAAACCCTCAAAATTAAATGAAGAGATAAAAAGTTACTTGCTTTGTTTTTCTCTAAAGGCAATAATAGCTATATGGGTAGAAAAGAAACTTTGGAGGGGTGTCACGGAGTCCCAGGGAGATAAGGATGGTGCATATGTAAGCAGAGAGGTACCCGAGCACTCCTGGACAGAGTGAGGTGTTTGGAGATCTCAGGCATTCTTTTGTTTTACATTATTGTGCCATCTGTTTACGTTTTTATATATTTAAAAAAACACAATAATTATTTCTCACTACACTTCCACTTTGTTTTTCAGATTTGTACTATGGTGGGGAAGCTTTCTCTGTAGAGCAGCCACAGTCTTTTACTTGTCCCTATTGTGGAAAAATGGGCTATACGGAGACATCTCTTCAAGAACACGTTACTTCTGAACATGCAGAAACATCAACAGAAGTGGTAAGTGAAGCATCCTTGTGTCTAAAAGGATGTGTTAAAGTACATTATTTCTACAAAAATAAAGCTAGGCAACTATCCTCTGTCTCCTGCTAAGTGGACTGATACTGTTGGCATAATAATTATTAAAATTATCTTTTTAGAGCAAGTTTTACACATCCTAGGAGGCTGCACGTGTGTAAGATAAAACACGCTTCATTTGTTCACACTAGCCTTTCTGACCCTGTTGCTAAAAGCACAGTATGGAATCTTGACCAAACTCAGGAGCCCTTAGCAAATGCCCTGTGAACAGGGTAAAAGCGCCCCAGACTGCAGCACAGCTCTTTCTAGAGTACTCTTGCTACCTGCTCCATCTCTCTTTGTCAAGGAAACCTTTGTAAAGAAATCTTTAAATCTTAAGTCATTAAGTGTAGTAATCCATTGTCACATCTCATTGTAACAGATCACTTACTTGGTTTTCATCAGGTCAAAGCTCTAAGGTCCCTAGATGGTCCTTCTACTCTAATCTTTCCCAGTGGCTAAAAGGCAAGGACCTAGAATAATGCACGAAGAAAATCTTGCCTTGAAAGCTTTTTGGATATTTAAGTCAGCGTATATTCAACTTTTAAGAAATGATAAAGTGTACCCGAAGAGTCCCCCTTCCCCCCTTTACCATTGGGAATAATAGATAAAGTGAGAGATGGACCTCTAGGTCTGGAATTTAGAGAATTTTGGCACGAGCAATTGCACATTGCATCAACTAATAAGCCCCTAGGTGTACTCAAGACAAATTAGCTGAAACTCAAGAGAAATAGTGTGATCGGGGACCCATGGCTACTAAGAGGCAGAGTCAGGGTTTGAACTCAGCCAGCGTCCCTCTGGGTTGTCCCTGCTTAACCACGGTCCTGTTTCAGCTCTGCCGCAGCTCTGCTCTTGCAGCTGTGCGTAGGACAGGTTCACTTCTGTTCCCGTTTACACTGCTTAGTGGGATGCTTAAAGTTGCTTCGAAGATTTATAGTTCAAACATTTGGTAAATTTACATGACATTTGTCCTCCAGCCAAATTTTACTCTCCAGCAGCTCAGAACTGCTTTCGTCCTGCACTGTCTAGCAGCCTCAGAGTACTGTTGTCACATGTTACTGCTGTTCGTAATTTGTTCTTACTCTGTAGAGGTGACTTTGCTTCCTTTGGCACAGCCCCAGGTACTGGTCTGAGGAGTGTGGACTTGATTGCATCTCTGCCCTGGTTGTTGTGGGAATAATTTGTTTTTGACTTAATTTCTGTTAAGTTTGGGTACTTTATTTACCTAGCTACACTAGAGATACACTAGAGATAGACTTAAAATCCTGACTAGGCAGTAGGTCCTAGTGCGGTACTTTCATCACCCCACCCGGACAGGACGGCTACTCTACTTTCCACATCCGAAATGGGAGAATCTAGCAGAAAGTTAAGTCCTTTCCATGAATGAAAAACTAATTCTTTAAAATAGGAATCAGTAGCTCTGCCTCAGCACCTTTGCCTTTATTTTTTTCTTGAGAGTAAATACACAGAATTTGTTTACCCTCCTCTGTACCTGATCCGCAGTCTGGAAATGAAATACTTGACGTCCACAGATGGTTTCATGGTGTGTCTCTCAGAGGTCCTGCTCAGCACATGCCTTTATGAAGTTCCCAGGCTTTCAGCACATGGCTCAAGACAGTGGCCTTGCCATTTTTCAGTTGGTATTAGTGGAGTATTTTAGGGAATGCTGCCTCCTCACTGGCCCTTAGTCTGCATGGACACCACATCTGCCCTGTGTTTCCACCCGGGCATTTCAAGTGAAAAATGGCAAGCAAACAAGAATCTTTGATATGAGGGCACAGGGTTTTTTCTTCTTCAAATCATGTGAGTCATGTCCTTCTCAGTCCCTGGCTGGCACTATGTATGGCTTCCTGACTAGTGTCCACACCGGTGGACTGGTGCCTATGCCACCCCAGTTACTAAATACTTTGAGTGCCTCTCTGTGTACGTGTGGAGCCTGTTATCAGCTCTAATAACGTTACAGTTGTATGTGAATGTCCAGGTGATGTTACTAGGTGTCCCCTCCCACCCCACCCCTCACCCCAGTGTTTTGCCAAAGTCATGGTTAGTCAAACATGGAAAAGTTCTGGAGTTCAAGGGTGACTCATGTCATTTTAGTGGGGGACTGTATTCACATAACAACTAACTGTCTCTCCTTTTTTCTTCCTGTTTACATTTTTCTTTCTGAATGCTCAGTGTGCTGTCTTCGCTTTTGTCCCTGTGTTTTCCTGCATGTGTCCTCTAGGCCAACAGTTTGTATCTTCCTAGAGGACTTAAGGATCTCACTCCTCTAACCAGCATCCATTTGGAACATTTAGGGGCAAGAGGCTGTGTCACTGCAAATGTCATTGTCACCACTAGAAAGCATTTACTGATACCTGACACAGCTAGCAAGAAAGTCTCCTGAAGGTTAATTTTCAAAAAACAACTTTGTAGACAACTTTGTAACCTTGTCTGTATTTTTGTTTCCTTTTTCAGCTAGGGACTCTAAGGCCCCAACCTGAGATTTGCCTCCCTTCTTAAGATTAATTTGCAATTATTCAAGAGACTTTTGATTTTGAGGGTATGGACGGAACCCTTCAAAGCCAGATACTGTGAAAAACATCTGATACAGAATGCATAGTGAAGGTGATGACTAGTTCAAAATGTAAGAAGCAGATTGGGTTATAATCTCAGTTGTCTCCATGTAAACACCAAATAATGCTAAATAATGTGACTTTGAAATTAAGCACAGGTTCTTAAAATCCCTAATACTTATAGTGAGATTTGGTAGATTGGGACAACTAACTGGATTTTGGTTGTGGGAAGAATTAAGAGGGGAAGGAGCCCAACATGTAATTTTAAAATCTATCAATCTGGTGGTAGAAGTGAGCAGTCGTTGTCAATTGGGATTGCAAATATGGATTATTGAGGAAGTATTAGGATGGTGGAAGAAACATGGTAGGTAGAAAAGCTTTTCTTTGGATGTAAAAAGGCATTGAGAAGTGACTCTAAAATTTTTCTTAAATCTTCCATTGCAGCTTGCACTGCAGCTGACTAGAAAGCCTTCAGGGATTTTGTTGTTTTTAGATGAAACATGCTGCTATGTTTCGTTAATGATATGTAGTTAATTTTTCACTTCTTTGTTTAATAAAATCTCTTGTAATTTATCTGTAGAATATTATACTTAAAAGATAACAGCACTTTTTGGTTTACCAGCATTTTCTTCCCACTTCCAGAAATTATGAACAGAATTATTCTGTTCACAATTAACAGCAGGACTCTAATAGGTCATTGCTGGGAAATTTTGGCTTTCTACTTTTCATTTGATGTATTTACACATTTTCATTACTCTCCAGAGTGGGGGTTAGGGTAGTGGTTAGCATTTAGGTGCTCCTCGTTTATGTTAATGATACATTTCCCTCCCTTTTTAATGAAGACCTGGATGTGTTTATAACAGAATGAATTATATTTGAAATAGCGTGGTGGTACTGTGTTCCATTTATAAGAAATAAAAATGAAGGAGAAAGAAAGATTTTTGGAAATTTCCCACAGTCTGACTTTAGACATTTTGAATAATAACTCTTGGGCACCTGGCTGGCTCAGTCGGAAGAGCTTGCGACTCGACCTCAGGGTGGTGAGTTTGAGCCCCACATTGGGGTTGTAGAGATTACATACATACATAAGCTTAAAAAAAAATAATTCTTACAGAGAAAAATGATAGCATAAAAGGACCTTTGAGGTTTTTTTAGTAATTCAGAATAAACGGCTTTAGCTGATAATTTACTTAATATTTGAACAGTTGTTTGTCTGGAGCACAAAATAGAAATTATCATCATTGGGGCACCTGGGTGGCTCAGTTGTTAAGCGTCTGCCTTTGGCTCGGGGCATGATCCCAGCGTGCTGGGATCGAGCCCCACATCAGGCTCCTCCGCTGGGAGCCTGCTTCTTCCTCTCCCACTCCCCCTGCTTGTGTTCCCTCTCTCGCTGGCTGTCTCTCACCCTGTCAAATAAATAAATTTTTTAAAAATCAAAAAAAAAAAAAAGAAATTATCATCATTGTTGTGGCAATGTGACGCCCCCCCCCCCCCACTTCTTTTGCACACTGTCATGCCTAAATGTTATTCTCATGAGCATCTGTAGGTTTTCTTGAGGCTATTACTCAGACTCTTGAGGCAGAGAGAGTCTGGACAGCTGACTGGGCGTAAGAGGAACTGGGATCAAATCCGACTCAAACTCTCAGGGGACTCCTGCTTTCTAGTCACGAGAGGGTGGGGATGTGTGTTGGCTTAGGCTCTGGGAATCAGTTTGTTTTCCCCTCTGTGTCCCAGGGTGGGCCTTCCAAGTCTCACCTTGCCCCTGCCTCCCCGTTTCCAGTGCCATTCTCGTCTTCTCCTCTGCCATGAACAGGCAGCAAGGTCAACTGAGTGCCTGAATTTTACTCCAGGGGAAAGAACTGAGCCACACAACACATGTACTGGCAGGATGAATCACATATCCCATCCTCAGCCCTTTCGTCCCTCGAAAGACACAAGCCTAAACCTCTGTGATTTCCTGGGGCTTCCACTGGTTGT
This sequence comes from Ailuropoda melanoleuca, assembly GCF_002007445.2. Classification (NCBI taxonomy): domain Eukaryota; kingdom Metazoa; phylum Chordata; class Mammalia; order Carnivora; family Ursidae; genus Ailuropoda; species Ailuropoda melanoleuca. The sequence goes on along the minus strand of NW_023253657.1, from coordinate 30,283 downwards.
GCTCCTTTGCGTCAGGCCTGTCTTCTTGGCTCTGCTGTTTGAAGTTCTTCATACCCCAAGGCTTGGCTACTACCACTCTTAGACCATCATCTTCCCATTTGGATTTCTAGAAGAGAAAGGGCATTTCCTCTGAAAGTGCCTCATTCTTTCAGTCCTTCCCCTCTTCTCCCTATTTCGCCACTTTCTTGACACTGCTGTTTCAGAAACAGTATTCCCAACCTATGAAGTCTCCCCTGAGCGCTGCCTATGTACACACCATGTTCTTTCTCCTTTGTCCTGGCCCTTGCCCTACGGTGTACTGGGAAGTTGATCTCCTACTCCCTGGTGTTTTGTTCCACCCCCATTTTCCCTTGGAAGTCCTGTTCATGACTGTATAGAGCACATTTGCATATTATCAGTAAACACTGTCTTAATATTTGAGTTTGTATAGTTGTGTTTTAATAAGAGTTTTGCTGTCATATTTGGAGATTGGCTCTCAAATCTAGCTTACTTGGGGGACGTTTATGTCTCAGTCTTTACCATTCAAGACCGGACTTAGATGGGAATGTGCACTGAATAGCACATCTTCTGAATAGCACATCTTAAATTTTTTTTTTTACATCTTAAATTTTTTTATGGGAGCTATTTTGCTAGACCATGCAGGTGCATCGGCCAGGCTGTTGAAAGGCTTTGCCAGAGCTTGAGTTTGAGCTGTTCGTTTAGAGCTGTTGGGTCTGACTCTGACGTGATCTGTTTTAGTTTAAGTACCAGCGTGGATGTGTGGTAGGTCATAGGCAGGCCTCTGGTGCTTTTGACGAGCGCACCATCTCTGCTGTGCTTTTGCCTGGTTGAAACTCAGTCATAGTAAAATATTCATCCGGCAAGATGTTTGATCAATATTCATCTGTTAAATCTGCTTTCTTTACTTTCATTTCAGATTTGTCCGATATGTGCAGCGTTACCTGGAGGCGACCCTAATCATGTCACGGATGACTTTGCCGCTCATCTGACACTTGAACACAGAGCCCCTAGAGATTTAATATCCTTTTAAGAGGCAAGAAGGGTTCGAGTTGTTTGTAATGTTTGTTATTTTGATTATTTTTAAGGACAATATACCTGGAGAGAAAAACTAATCTCCAAATTATTTTAGTTTTTTTGACCTTTCCTGAAAGTGACTCAGTGTTGAGATGCAATTCATTTCTCTTTTTATATGCCATGACTGTCCCGTGAACAATGCTCATTAAGTGAAAGTTGCTTTGCTCATCTCTTCACTTCATTACAGTCAGATTTTTTTAAGACCGTTTAACAGGGTTATACGTTTTCATACAAAAGAGGAAAATGCTAATCCAAATTAAAATCTAAGTATATATGAGGAGAGTTTATTTGCTTCCCCTTCATGTGCTCTGTTGCCTTATCCTGTAATTGGTGGGATGATCAGCAAGGACGCATGTTGGGGCTGCTTTCCCTTTGGAGTCCACTTCTCCACAGACCGCCATTCCCCACCCAGTCTCTCAGTGGGTCAGCATGAGGTCAGGTCCAGCTCCAGAGTCCTTTCCCGCTTTTCTTTCTGCTTCCCCTTCACAAGTCTGCCTCTCAGCAGTGGCTGGTGACGTTCCCTGTAATCCAAGAGATGAGCGGCCCACCAGAGTAATTAATTTTGTACCCTTTGTGCTTGTTTCAAGTTCTGAATTGTTTTTCTATGACTATCTATCACCTGTTAACTTAGGGGTCTGTTTTCATGTAAAGGCTTCAGTGTTCGTTGCAGTACGAAGCAATTCAAGAGCTAATTACAGCTTTTCTCTTTGCCAGACTTCATTCTGATTCCTTTGATTGCCTCCCGACAATCATAATTCAACCTTAGTCCTATTGAGGAAGAAACTGGTTTGATGGTTTTCTCGTTCCACAGCTCCCATCCCTTGCTTACGGTTCCTAATTTTCTAATTGGAAATATGGTCCCTCAGAGTTAGGGGAAGATGAGAAAACTAATGGAAAGATAAGGACATGGAACAAACCTAAGAGATTAGAATGTCAGCCAGACCTGAGCCAATCAAGGGGCTAGTACTCACTGAACAGAGGAAACCACTTTTCCTCTCTGCTAAGTGCTGCGGACACTGAAAGCATAATGAAGAAAGCGTGTAGTTTGTTGTTTTTTAAAGAGAATAAGAAAACCCAGATGGGCCAAGAATACTTACGTCTTTGAATCACTTCACATTTTACATAAAAGAATCTTACAACATACCCAGAGGGTTATGCTTGATCCCTGTTCACTCTGTCTTCATAGAGAAGCTAGGCAAGTAACTGAAAGCCAAGCTGTTATCCTGAATTTTTTTATTTTATCCTGAACTTTGTCAGCAAGTTCAAGGGCCTCTAGTGAAATTGGTGTCCATTCAGTAGACTGTCCCATATCATCTACATCCATTTTTGTGAAATTTTTGTAAGAATCTCTGGTTATCAGAAGAAGATTAAATTACGCAAAATATAAGAATAAGAGAAGGCATATGTTACATTCTAGATTTCTATATTACCATGAGGTTCTGTAAAACCAAATGTTGACATTGCAGTTATCCTGGAAATATACTGATTTTTCAGGTACTTCAAGTGCTGCTGTGTGGTGACTTTGTTTGTCATGAGGGCGTGGCTTCTCGCCAAGCCTCGTAAGCACCAGAACTTTTTTCTTTTCAACTGTTCTGATGGAACTCTTCCTAAAGTGTAATTGTTACACCCAGATGCTTTTAAAAGACAAAATAAAATGATGGCAGCATCACTTCCTGTAGAACCTGAGCCGTGATCCCGAATACCATGATGAGACAGTGCACCTTGTTGGAGCCCCTCAGCCTGTCCCTCAGTGACTCCACGATCATCAGCTGAAGACTGGGAAGCAGCAGAAAGTTATTCTGCATGATACAGATGTTCTGTGTGCTGCTTTGAAAGAAAAGTCTCTTTTACGACGAGAGCTGGCTTTTCCCATACATTGGCCAGCGTGGAAACGCAAGATTGTCTTCATGAGTTTGGGCGGCCGTGTGCTCTTCGGGACGTCCTTTAGTTTGAGTCAGCTGCAGAAGACGGGGGAGGCTGCTGGCAATGTGAACCTGTTGAGAAATGTGGTATGACTCTCTGTGTGTCCACTTCTACAGAAATTCAACTCTAGTTTTCTGTTTTGCAGCAGCGTTGAAAAAGAACTTGAGGGCTGATCAAAACTAATAACCGAAAGGAGTCTTTTACTCCTGAATTTAAATTATTCCTACTGTTCCTTTCTTATTACCAATAATAATTGAGATTTGATTAGCACAACTCTCCTCAGGTATTATTAAAATTGATGCTTAACAATTCTGGTTACTTCAGTATGAACATATATGAAATTCAGTACTGAGGTCAGGATAAGGAGATGGCTCGCCTGGGTGTCTGACCTGACAGCACCGTTCACCCCTTCTGGTTATTGTAGCTGGACCCTAGGAAGAAGTTTCTTCCCACCTGGAAAACCTTTTTCCCCTTTGAAAACACACACACACACACACACACACAATATATACACACTCATTGCTTTATATCTGAGAGTCTTTTTTTTAGAGTTAATAGCCCTCATAGATATGGTTCTGACATTTGCATTCTAAATTAAATGTCCTGTTTTTAAATGTTTACAATTTAGGAAATCTGCATGTCTATCTAGCAAGGGCTCAAGTGATTTTCTTTTTCTTTCTGTGAAATACTTGGGTTCTTTTCTTAACTTTGGAGTTATGATGAATCGAGTGGTGTTCGACATGTACGTAGAATGTTTCACCCTGGCCGGGGATTAGGAGGTCCTCGTGCTCGTAGATCAAACATGCACTTTACTAGCAGTTCTACTGGTGGACTTTCTTCTTCTCAGAGTTCATATTCTCCAAGCAATAGGGAAGCCATGGATCCTATAGCTGGTAAGTTAATTGCATGATCATAAAGGAAATGACCAGGGAGGGGGCGGCGCTGTAAAAGTTGTTGGTGGGATTTGTGTTGTTAGTCTCTCATGCTCCTGTATTCCTTCACAGAATTCCCCCAAATCTTATAAATATTATAAAAGTAGACAGTATAAAGTAGTTTGTAATATTCTGGCATTTCCTTAAGTACTTAGAGCAGAAGGTCATAAGAAATGGTTCTGGGTTCTCTATTTGTGGCTTCTGTTGGAACCCAAGAAAATGATAAAAGATTTCGGAGTTGAAAGACTGCCAGAATCCCCTGGTTCAACCTCCACAAGCACACAGATAATAAGACTAATTGACAAGACTAAGACTTAAGCTCTTCTCATAGAAGAAAGTAAAGTAGGAGTTTCTCTGTTCTTGGTCTTGATTTGAGAACTATATTCTTAGGGAACATACTGAAAAGTACATGTTTTAATAGCTTAGAAAAATCGTATTTAAAAAGACAAAATTTGAACATATAGTTCATAGCCAGGTCCACTGGGTTTAATACATGGCCACCCTAGGAAGCCAGCAACAGAGCAGAGGGGTTGGGAGTCAAAATATAAGGTCAGAAATCACAGTAGCCTGAGACTGTAAGACACACCAAGCACAGACAGGTAGTAAGACCCTGGAAAGCCTGTACAAGTTCTGAAATGTGTGCGTGTGGTGGAATATATATCTGGAAGTTGTGATGCACCTTGCCGAACACCCTGGAACACTGGTAAGTGTAAATCTGTGATAGCAGTTAGGAACAGGTTCACTCATAAAATGTTCTTAAAAATGTACGGCATACAGATAGAAAATCATAATTCCGAATGTGCTTTGGGCATTTGGATATGCAATAAGCCCTGTAAACCGAGTTTTCGGGATTTTAAAAAATATGTCTTCATTCAAAAGGAATATTTACCTGCTGTTTTTGGTAGCAGGCTCTAAAAGTTAAATTTCTAGAAGCAAAATTCAAAAGTGAGAAATTCTCTCCATTCAGTTTTTTCTGTCAGTTTATTTTAGTGATGGACTCTATGAAAGAATGGTGTAAGAATCCCTGGGATAAAACAACAGTGAGGAAGAAAACAGAAATGTACCCTGTTAATGAGTTTTAATGATGAAGAGCATTTGCCAACCAGGAAATGTCTGTGAGGCAGTCGTCAATCCCATGTAAGCTAGGAGAACCCTCCCACCGCCGCCCCCCTCAACGGGGCAGGGCAATTCCTGCAGCTGACTTAGATGAGAACTCAGGGACAGAGGTCCACATTGCCCTTGATGAGTACAACCTTATTGAAACAGAGAGTCTGGATTGTAACAGGCCACTAAGTAGGCTGTACAGTCAGGAGACAGTCAGCCTTACTGAGCATCGCCAGTGGTACTCACTTCAGTGGTACTCTGGTACTCTCAAATATCAGTACCAGAAAGGACCAGAGAGAAGGCAGAGGTGCGTGGTGCAAAGGGTCACAGATAGAAATGATCCAGGCCTCTTGGATATAATTCTGATCATCATTCAATCATTGAATAAACGTTAGAGGCCTCCTGCGTTTCAGGCACTGTTCTAAGAGCTGGGAGTATCATACATGGTAGACTTGATCCCTGCTTTCATGGAGCTTGTGTTGAGAGTACGATGTATATTATGATTGGACCAGCAGGTGATCCACTTTAATTTACTAAATACTAAGAGAAAGTATAACAGTCCATTAAGCAGCCGTCTGTTATGTTTTATTAAAATGAAGATAATTGTATGTGGGTTAATTGTATTTGCATTCCCCGTGCACAACAGCTCCTACCTCCGGCAGGCATTCTGAAAGATACCGAGGGGCGCCTGGCTGGCTCTGTCAGTAGAGTGTGCAGCTCTTGGTCTTGGGATTATACATTCAAGCCCCATGGTGAATGTAAAGTTTACTTAAAAATAAAACCTTTAAAATAATAAAATAAAAGATATTGAGCTCCTGGGCACCTGGTTGACTCAGTTGATAGAGCATTCAGCTCTTGATCTTGAGGTCATGAGTTCAGGCCCCACATTGGATATATAGATTACTTTAAAAATAAACAAATAAAAATAAAAGGTATTGAGCTCCAAGCTGAAACTTGATGTTGCCATGGATACCTGCCTGTTGTCAGTCATTTCTAATGTTCCTCTAAAAGAGTGATCTTTAGCATTTTGTTTTCCACGGTATTTTAAGGAGACATTAATCGCCTTCATTTCCATTGGCAGAGCTTTTATCTCAGTTATCAGGAGTGAGACGTTCTGCAGGAGGACAGCTTAATTCTTCTGGCCCTTCCGCCTCTCAGTTACAACAACTGCAGATGCAGCTGCAGCTGGAACGGCAGCACGCCCAGGCGGCGCGACAGCAGCTGGAGACCGCGCGCAACGCCACCCGGCGTACGAACACAAGCAGTGTCACCACTACAATCACGCAATCCACAGCAACAACCAACACAGCTAACACAGAAAGCAGTCAGCAAACTATCCAGAATTCCCAGTTTCTTTTAACAAGGTAGTTCATTTATCAATACCGCTTTGAGGAGTAATGTTTTATTAAGCACTACACAGTCCGCAATGATCTTTTCTCTTTTGTGCCTTATATATGTTCTTGGAGACTCGGTCTTTGATCAAACTCTTAAAACTCCCAAATCTAATCAAAATTGCATATTCAGGATTTGCCCAAGAATATGAAAAATAATGATTATTTTAGAGAAAGTAGAAATGCTGGTGGTCTTGTTCCAACAGTGAATTATCTAATGTGAATATTTTTTCTCCTATATTGCCCATAAAACTGAAACCTAAAAAAAACTGAAAACTGAAACCCCATATCATTACATTTTGGGGACATATTAGGTCCATTTATTGTCATAATTAACCTTGCCTTTTTTAAATTGCTAATTTCAGTTAGCTGTGAAATATTAAAAGGTACGAGAGAGGATTTCATAACATAATAGTTTTCTTCTGAGAATTTCCAAAGAAGCAGGAGTTAAATTCTTACAGTTGCCACAAACAAAAGTAATAGTTTTAAAAAACGGTTCACCGTGGTGTAAAAAATAGTACACACAGTAAATGGTTTTACAGGTTGGAATAGAGTTACCTGCTTCTGAAAACTACCATTAGCCACTAAATATATCTTCTCCCAAGCTGGTCTGCATTTTTTGTGACTCTCAAGAATATAAAGGATTTTAGAAAAAGCAGTGATGGGTAGACTTAGGCTCAACAGGTTATAAACCTGGACTGATCTGGACCTTTAATGGAGCGGAGCGAAGTATAAAGTACAAACTGTGAAGTGAATGAGAAAATTAGTATAATGTATCAGTTATCTTCAAATTGACAGTAGAAGACAGTATTATCTCTGTATATTTTTGTCATACTTTTTAATATCTCTGCTAGTGCAGTGGCACGTGTGCATAGTTGTAAATAATCTGTTGTGGATGCAGAACAAAAAATGTTGGCAGACCCCCGTCTAGAGCCCAGGTTTGCTACTTACTAGTTTGGACCTTAGTCAAGTCACTTAACTTCTCTTAACCTCAGTTTTATCACCAGTAGCCCCTGAGTTTGGCCTTATGAGAAAGAATTGTTTTGAGGATGAAACAATTTCAGGGCATGTATGGCCTGGTGCAGTATCTGGCATAGAAGAAAAGCCCAGTTAATGGTTCCCATGATGGTCATTTGTTATGGATCTAAGGAGGCGTTTCGGGTGGGGCAGTCTGCCTTTGGATTATCTCTGCAAAGTCAGAAACTGTGCTGAGTTATTATTTTAAGTGTTGCTTCAACATACATCACTGAGCCACAGGCGGGTCCTACCACGTAACCTTACCTGCGTGGACCTACCAGCTTGCCAGAGCTGGATGCTTACCACAAACCAGAAATCTGTGTGTTCCCGTGAGAGTTCACTGAGCTGTGGTAGAATGAATGTCTTTGGAAAAGACATCTTCCCATCCTTGACCCATTCTTTTTTTAGCCCCAAACTCAGTGGGCTGGATTTGGGGTTTTTCTCTCTGTGGTTGCTCTACACCAGACGCCCAGCTCCCAGGGCATGGCGTGGGTAGCCTTTGAGTCGCCTTCCTTGGATTCTGGTCGTAGCTTCCTGAAGAGCCGCTTCGGTCATCCGATACCGCTCAGTGCACAAAACCTTGCAGTGTGCAGACCATTTTCCCCATCTTTCTCATTGTATCATTTGCTCTTGACTCATATGATTTATCTTAAGCAATATTCCCAAAAACGTTCCCTGGAACTTGATATATTATTCTAAGGAAATAGATAGTTACTATGTTCAGTTTTTTTCCTGACAAATAATTTTGGGCAAAACTAAGTAACAAAAGTAGTTTATTGTTGGGCTTCTCAGAACTTTAATATCTTAACATGCATTATGAACCTTCAAGGCAAGAGAGCTTCAAGGCTTCCTTTTCCAAAGGAAAAGCCTGGTCTCTGGTCGTGTAGCCATTACGTGATGTTTGTAGGGCCCAAGCCTTGTCTTTGGCTTCTTTGACCAGGGACCATTCTTGTGCATGTTGCCCTGGAACTCATGGTGGGGAAACAGTTTCTTTGGGATCCAAAACTGTTGACCTTTTAGAAAGTGATTGTTTCAGGGCTTGTGTCAGATTTCAGTCTTTGGTAATGGAGTCAGCCGGTTTTGCTAACTCCAGTTTGAAGATCTTCACAAGCTTTGCAGACTTCCAGATCTCAGATGCAGTTTGGCCCATTTGGGGATCTAGCCCTAGTACCAGATTTTATCTGCCTTTTAGGAGTGAAATATTTTCTCAGTTATTTCCTAAAAATAGAAACTGATGTTGTGGGGCACCTAGCTGGGTCCGTTGGTAGAGCGTATGACTCTTATCTTGGGGTTGTGAATTGAAGCCCCACATTGGTGTGGAGATTACCTAAAAATAAAATCTTAAAAAAACAAATAGTAATATTTTAATTACATGCCCTCCAAAGGGTTGGGGACTTCAGCCTACATGTCTCTGGTTTGCTCGCTGTAGGCAACCTTCTAAATAGCATCAGTCATTGCCTTTCGGTGTGGGTTTAGTGGCTTTTCTACAGTTACCTTCCAGATCCTTTTGCCTTCTTTACGTTCTGAAATTTAGATCTTTTTGTTTGTTTCTGAGCCGTAGATCTAGTCATTCAGTGGCTTTGAACTTGACAGCTGTGAGGTTTTGAGCATGTCACTTAATCTCTGCTTCAGGTTCCTCTTCCTATAAAATGTTAAGAATAGGACCTAACTCATAGGAGTTAAGAGACAACACCTGTAAAAAGCACTTAGAACAGAGCCTGACCCATAGTAAGGACCCAGTACCTGTTGTGACTTTGGGATGCCCCTGTGCCTTCCAGCTTGGCTGCGACAGCGCGATGCAGGTACCTGTCCCTGGCAGAGCTTGGGCTTGAAGTGCACCTCCCCTGGGAGAGCCACCTGCCGTGCGTGCCTGCTGGGTGTCCTTGCACGGTCACCATCTTCCCCCCATTTGGTTATTTTTCTTGCCCTCAGGGCTCCAGCTCGTTTCTCTTTCTGTCTCTGACACTACAGATGTAGAGAAATAAAATCAATACTGAAACTAAGCAGAATTCAGCTTAAGTCATTAATCAGGTTAGTGACAAGAATTCAGCTCTCACGTGTGTTCAGTGTCCATGCAGACGAGCCTAGTTCCCAGCATAACGCAGGTCTCGGCAGCATGTATCATCAGATGAGCGTACCGGACTCTTAGTGCACCTGCTGCTCGGGCCTTCGTAAGAGAAATGGGGTGCGGGGATGGGTGCCCGTGTGTGTGTGTGTTTTCTTGCCCTCTCAGGCTTCGGGACAGATCTTCACTTCAGGAGGAATTAGATGGAAATAATAGAAAAGTCAGAAGAACCTTTAGGATTCTTTCAGCTGAATATTCTCGTCACTAGTTTTTGTGACCAGGGTTGCTCCTTTCCCTCTTTTTCCTGTCCACAGGTGAAATTCTGGTTTGGAAATCACTACTTCCCCAAGCGTATTACCTATCGGAAATTTGTTTTCCTCGGGAAAATGTTCACCACCGTTTTTCCCGGAGGGGGTGTGAGAAGTCTAAGAGTATTTTTTCCCACTGAACCTAATTAAAGAAGCCTAGAGGGGCGCCTGGGTGGCACAGTGTTAACGTTAAGCGTCTGCCTTCGGCTCAGGGCGTGATCCTGGCGTCATGGGATCGAGCCCCACATCAGGCTCCTCT
>NW_023253657.1:14832-20110 GCF_002007445.2 Ailuropoda melanoleuca | reverse complement strand
TTCCCTCTCTCGCTGGCTGTCTCTATCTCTGTCAAATAAATAAAGAAAATCTTTAAAAATAAATAAATAAATAAAGAAGCCTAGATTTGCACCTGAGGGTGACAGTGTCGCCGCAGGTGTGGGGAGCTCAACGCAGCATAATAAAGGTGACAACTGAGAGCCAAGCGTTGCAACAGTAGGTTTCGGAGTCTGAGTTTTGCCCGCTCTGAAGCTAGCTCGGGCTCGGACATCATCCACGTTGACCCTGCCATCGTTCGTTGCTATTTTACCAATAAGATCTTTTCTTTTTAACTCACACAGGTTGAATGATCCTAAAATGTCTGAAATAGAGCGCCAGTCCATGGAAAGTGAGCGCGCAGACCGCAGCCTGTTCGTCCAAGAGCTCCTTCTGTCCACTTTAGTGCGCGAAGAGAGCTCGTCCTCCGACGAGGATGAACGGGGGGAGATGGCAGATTTTGGTGCTATGGGCTGTGTAGATATTATGCCTTTAGATGTTGCTTTAGAAAACCTAAATTTAAAAGAGAGTAATAAAGGAAATGAGCCTCCGCCACCTCCTCTTTGATGACATCCCAATTCGCAGACAATGTCCTCTGTGCTGTATTTGCCAATGAAAGTGGACAACAACTATCTTGGGTTTGTTTGGTGATTGTAATTTCAGGTCTGTCACTCTTGTTACATTGTGTACATTCAAAGGAAGAGAGAAAATATATATGATAATCATTTCCACTTAACTAATTTTTACTTCTAGCAGGTAATGTAGGTAGCAGTGCAGGGGTGATCTCTGCTTCCTGTACCGTGACATGCAAAGGCTCTCCTAATACTCCACATTCAAACTGAAGAGGAAAATTGAAATCTCTAATGAAGCTGCTGTGTGTATTTATGAATATTAATGAATAAAAACTGCTTGGATGGTTTACCTTAACTACTGCATGAGGTTTTTTGCAGCGTGCATGAGTTTTAGTGACCTTGTTATTTAAAAAATTAAATACAAGGAGTAAAACTTAAACAAACATAAAAAGCCCAAAGCTTTCCTGAGCATTATTCAATGGTTACGCGGCGGAAGAGTTACGCGGCGAAGTAGCTTTTGAATAATGTCTGCCCGGGTCACCTTTCTTGTGTGCCTCCTACGCACAAAGCCAGCTCCGCAGCCGAGGCTGGGGGTTGTAGCCAGGGGTGGCGCTCTGCCCTGTGTGGCTGTCCTGTCGCCTGTTAGTCATCCTGCCTGTGTGGAGCTCGACCTGTCTCTCTAAACTCCGCCGTAGAAGACACACCAGTAAAGCGACTGTCGGAATCCGCTGCGGGGCCTGTGTGTGCCCTAAAACCAATCCTGTTCATACGTGTTCAAAGTTCTTACTTGTTGTGGTTGTTGAAAAGTTTTTTTCAATTGTTAAATATGTTTTATTCAGGTGTAGATGAATTTCATTTATTCACTGTTCAACAAAGTTAACCTGAATTATGTTGTCTTTGTTTTTGAAAATCTCACATTCGCAATCATATTTTGCATTATTTATGTACTTGCTTCATAGTTTGCTGCGACAGATCAGATCAGAACAGGGGAGCTTTGAGGATTTGCCTTCCCAGATTTTGTCAGTATATCACAACCAAATTCTTAATGCTCACTTTAGCACCTTTTATTTATTGGGTTTTTTCTGACATAAAAAGTAAAGCCTCTTAATTGAATCATGCCACCTATATGCCTATATTATTAATCCTATGTGTAAAAAAAATGTACAGCTTTTTTGGGTTTGTTTTGGGATTTGGAGGGGCCAGGATATTTTTTATTTCCTGTTTCAGTTTTTGTGCATAGACTTTCACAATAGCTCCAAGGCAGGGACAGCGGGTTTGGGGGTTGGGGGGGCAGTTTTTGGAATGTAAATTTAGGACTTTTAAAAAAGGTGCGCACAGCTTCTGATAAATTTATAACTAGACTTAACCTAATCATGTCTTGTTCCAGTTCTCCTTTCTCAAGTCTCCTCTCTTTCTCCTGTCGTCCTTTTCCTTTCCCATCTGTGTTCCTCCGTTCCTCCAACACGACAAGCATACAGACTTGAACACACTCCGGTGTTCTTCCGAGAACTGTGAAGTCCATGTTCGTCCAAATGTAACCAAAAAAGAAGTCACCCCACATGTCTAAAAACTGTTGCTTCTCCTCTGAAACTTCAGACTCCAACAATTTCCAAATATAATAGCTTTGTTTTCTTTAGTTTCTGTGATGGAAAATGTTTTAAAGGAAAATTTTACACCAGGCTTCTGGTTATACTAGAAGTCAAGTCCAGTAGGGATTTTCTTTTTCTTTTTCTTTCTTTTTTTTTTTTTTCCCAATTGGTTGTTGAGACGTTTCAAAAACCAGTTTTCAAGCTGTGGTCTTTTCAAACACATCTTCTGCACATAAGTCACACATTTCAATAAAGCATTTTCAAGACTGTTGACCACTTGAATTTCTTTGCTGTTGGTGAATTAGCCTAACCTTTATGCAGGGATATTATTATATCTCTAATCCAAGATATTTTTTTCCTTTTTATGCTAAACGTGGAGGTCCTGATTTTGTGTGAATGCATTACTTTGGATGTGAGAAATAGAAATTGCTAATAATGTGCTTTCCCTTTTCTGCACAAATTCTGGGAAAATGTAAGATCCTTCCTTTTTTAACATGGTTTGAGGGAACAACTGTAAGTCCATTCAGGGCCGTTTAATTTAGATGATCAGTTGAACACTTCAGCAGACCTAAAGGTTCATAAGATTCCATCTCATGTAGAATACTGTATATTAATTATTTTTTACCAGATATTTTACAAATACCTCACCTCGTCCTGTATGTAATCAGTAATAATGTATTTTAGGGTAGAAAGACACAGACTATCAATATAAAAAATATATTTAAGCCCTTCAAATTCTTGTGTCCTTTTTCTTTAGTTTCCGGATTAACAGCATACTATTGGATTTATTGAATAAAAATAATTACAAAGATTTTGATGCAGAGGGGTCCAAAGCAATATACCGTTGTTTGTTATGACTTGACCTTCAAATTTCTAAGGACCAGATCCTGAGTTTTGCAAGGTTTTTGTTGAGTTTTGAGTGTCTAGGGTGTAAGTTTGAAGTGTTCTTTCTCTAGTGCTTGTCTCTGCTTCCTGCTTGAAAATAATTGAAGTCTCTCTGCTCAGGGTGTTCTAGAAGTTTAATGTCATAACTTGTAGAGAACCCCCAAAGTATTGATAGTAAAGAAGACCTACGGAGAATGTTGGAAGCTATACTTGTTTCTATTTCTGTGTGAATTGTGGAATAGAATATACAGTGTGTTGAAGAATCCCAAATTAATTCCTGCTAAGCCATCGTTGTGTGTAGGATAGCGATAGACCGACCTCACACTCCTGGATACTTCATCATGGAGAACAATGGAATTTGGAATTTGACTGAAATGTCGAATCTGCCTCATTACTTCCTCAGATTGTTTTTCATTCATGTCTCCTAAATATTTCAGCTGTTTTGAACAAGTAGAAATACCTATGCTTTTATAGCTGCAGTCGTAAGATTCCATTTCTGTTGTTGGCTACAGTTAAATATATGGATTTATATTTAGGTTGTATTGTTATTTTAGAAAGAAAAAAAAACAGAATTGGAGCCCAGGTTTGTTACTGTCAAGTAGTGAATTCTTATTCCATTTATCGGACTCAGGTAATAGCCCTTCTCCCTATGGCCCCCAAAGAAATGTAGCTTAGGATAGCAGATACACTATTACAATCAGAGAAGTAACACAGACATTCATCGCATTATCTATTTAAAGCAAAAGGGAGGTGATCAAGAGGAAGGGTAGCGGAAGGAGGTGGTTGGAGAATAGGGTCTTCTGAATGGGATCCCTGCCACTGAAAGAGGTTCGGTAAGCAGTCTAATGGCCCTGGAGGCTGATGCGGCTAGGACAGCGCTATGAAACCGGACCCTATAAAAACAAGGTCTAACAGAGGAGTAGGCACTAAAAGCTCTTCAACAGATGAATCCGTTTTGCAGAGGAAAGCCTGCAGCGATGTTTGTATAAAATACCTCGTGGTTTTAAATGATAGGCTCGCACAGTTTAGAGCACACGCACACGTTATTTCACGTGCAGTAAAACACCAGGTACGAACATCTCCCGCAATGACGTGCTGACGTTGATGTGAACGCCGGCACAAAGCGTTGCCTGTGCCCTTCACAAAGCTCCACGGCCCGCGTTCGACCGCCTCGATGTCTCCCTCAGGCGTGGCACCCGCACCCCGTCCCCAGCGTGCGGGACGAGCAGCAGTTGGCAGGCTGTCTTGTCCTCTGTGACAGTGTCAGGAAATTCTGTGGCTTTAAACATGCCTTTATCCGAGTCGTTTCAACCCGGTATTCCAAAGTCCCGTTAAGTGACTTTTTCAGAACAGCGAGAAGAGCCAATTTCTCGTGCCCGTCAGCTTCAACCGAGCTGACGCGTTTCCGCCGCGCTCTGTCTTCGAGGAGCGCTCCTGAACTCGCGCGCTTCCATTTTTCGGCCTCTGTTTAAATAATTGTTCTATGAATAAATAGATGAGCTTGGGGAGTTCCTTCTGTAAGGAACCCCACAGCACATCTCGTATATAGACGTCTGTTGCCACTCCCTCAACTTGGGTGACATTCAAATTTGAAAGGTGATTCATCTCCCCATGAAGCTGGCCCAGACGCTAAAATCCACATGGCGTTTGAGCCCCTTGTCGGGTGGGTTGCGCCCTAGTGAGGTTCCTCCAATTACAAAGTAGGTGCTCCCTGCAAGTCCCCAGGTTTTACAAGGTCAGCTGAACTTCACAGCAACTGGTAAAAGATCATTCAATCAAAGAGAAACCCTGAAGTACAGTTGTGCGTCCCCGAGACTGCGCCTTGGCGTACAGATAGTGCACGGACACTGATGAGAGCACATACGATTCGAGAACCTCCGTGGGCCATGTGGGGTTTGTACCCCGCTAAGGGCAGCTTTCCTCAGACCTAGCCTGGCATTTTCTCTCTTCTAGTGGAAGAGGTCTTTACTAATCCTTTCCAAAGCACCAGGGACTTGGTCTTCACTTTGTGTCCTGTGTGGACGGCTGGATGCGGCCTGTGGTTCGTTGGCTCCTCTGTCTCCATAAACACCATCGCCACTGTCCTCTTTCATCATTCCTACTTTTTGAGCTCTCAGGAGGTACAGAGCTTTGGGCTAAGCCGAAGCATCATTTACAACTTGCGACTTTTACAGAGGTTTCCCTACAAGAGTTTTTCTTTTTTCTTTTTTTTTTTAGATTTATTTATTTATTTATTT
>NW_023253657.1:8560-14732 GCF_002007445.2 Ailuropoda melanoleuca | reverse complement strand
GATCCCAGGACTCTGGGATCACACCCTGAGCCAAAGGCAGACGCTTAACGACTGAGCCACCCAGGTGCCCCAAAAAATAAAATCTTAAAAAATAAAAACAAACACCCCACCTGGAGAACAGACCTCTGGAATTAAAGCTTAGTGTTGGAAAGGTCCAGTTTCCCTCTGAATGCAGGAGTTCTCATGGAAACACTCCTGACATGTGAACATCCGCCCCAGAACAGGGAGAAAATAAAACGCAGGGGGTGCAAGCACAGACAGGTTTCCATTCCGGATCTTCCACTTACTAGCCGTGTGACCTTGGTCAAGTTAACCTTCATTAAAAAGTGTGCCTATTTCCTCACTATTAAACGAAGCTAATAATAGTATTAAATAATGTGTTGTGGGGCGCCTGGGTGGCTTAGTCAGTTGAACACCTGACTCTTGGTTTTGGCTCAGGTCACGATCTCAGGGTCCTGGCATTGAGTCCCTCACCAGGCTCCGCACTCAGCAGGGAGTCTGCTTGGGATTCTCTCTCTCCCTCTGCCCCCCACTTTCTCTCTAAAATAAATAAATAAAATCTTTAAAAAAAATAATAGGTTGACATAGTGCTGGGTACACAGTGACCATTCAGTAAATGGTAGGTGGTAGGTGAGAAGGCAGAGAACAGGCATAAGATTCTCATGGGACCAAATTCTAGAAGATAGAATGCATGCATCTGGGTAAAGGCAATACACTGATTCAATTAGCCTGCCCACTGCAAACACCTGTGAGAGATTCTGGCAAAAATTTCCATGAGAATCAGGGACCTAGTAAAAATCACAGAAACCCAAGATTCTTTACCGGTAGAGTTTGAGATCGGGGGGAGGGAGGTGTCATCCTAGGTCTGGTGACCACAGGTGTCAAACAATAAGGGCTGTTAAAGGCCTTCCTGAGGATTGTGCCACCTTTCCATCTGTTCAGTTGATTGACCCTACTGAGTGCCAGACACTGTTCTCGGAACACGGGGTTCTGCCGTGAGCACAGCAAAGACACCCCTCTAAATACCAGCTTTCTGTCCTTGCAGTTGCTAGGCCACCATCTGGTGGAATCGTCTTCCACTTTTCTTCTTCCTTGAACTTCACATCCATTTAATCAGCAAATCTGGTCGGCTGTCTTTCCACAACTTATCCAGGAACCGGCCCCTTTCCACCGCCTCCAGGGCCGCCCGTGGCCCAGGCCACCATCCTCTGCCACCAAGGTCATCACCACAGCCGGCATCCCTATCTCGTCCCGCTCCCTCTCAACACAGCTGCTGGATGATCTCACTGGAACCCGGGAAGTTCCCGTCACCACGAGCCTCGATTCCCCGCGATGGCTCCCACGTCTCTCAGAATGAAGCCAGAGTTCTCACCGTGGCCTGAGGCCCTGCAGGCTGTGGTTCCTGTTGCTGTGCTGTGCTTGGCCCCTGCTGCTCTTTATTCCCGCCCCACTGGGCTCGCGGGCCCCCTTGCTGTTCCGCAGGCGCGCCCGAGCTTTGGGACTTCAGCCGTCGCAGTTGCCTTTCCTTGGAAGGGCCACGTTCCCTCAGCTCCTTCCCTTTGTCAGTGAGGCCTTCCTGACCATCCAAGTAGGAACAGCCATCCTGGACCCGCCCAGAATTCCCAGCCCCTTTCCTGCTACTTCTTCCTGATAATTCTATCAGCATCACCTCCCCAACAGACACACACATGCACGCAGACACATGTAGACACACACACGCACATGCACACATACACAGTAACATACACACAGACACACCTGCACAGACACACACACTCATAGTAACATACACACATACATACAATCACACACCCATACACACATACACACACACACACACACACACACACAGATACCAGCTCTCTATTCTTCACCACTTTCTCTACGACAGTGTTTAGCACATAGTAAGTACTCCACAACTATCTAAGGGATGAAAGAATGAATATCGTGGACCAGGCTCCGTTAAGAGTGTTTTTTATGGGGGCGCCTGTGTGGCTCAGTCGTTAAGCATCTGTCTTTGGCTTAGGTCATAATCCTGGGGTCCTGTGATCGAGCCCCGAGTTGGGCTGCTTGCTCTGTGGGGAGCCTGCTTCTCTCTCTCCCTCTGCCCCTGCTTGTGTTCCCTCTCTGTCTCTCTCTCTCTCTGTCAAATAAATAAAAATTATAATAATAATAAATTTTTAAAAAGAGTGTTTTTTATGATTTTAAAAGTACATACCAATATAAAATACTCAGCCACCGTGGAAAAGAGTCTGGATGTTCCCCAAAACATTAAGCAAAGAGTCACCCACTGTATGACCCAGCAATTCCACTCCTGGGTATGCACCCAAGAAACTGAAAAACATATGTTCACACAAAAATTCCTACATGAACGTTCACCGCAGCATTACTCATAATAGCCAAAGAGCAGAAACAACTCAAATGTCCTTCAGGTGATGGAGGGACAAACGGAACACGATGCAGCCACACAGGGAGTATCATGTGGCCACAGGAAGGAGTGGAGCTCTGATCTGTGTATAGCTCCGAAGGGCCTTGAAAACAGTGTGCCAGGGGAAAGAAGCCAGACACAAAAGGCCACATATTATATGATTCCATTTATTTCTGGTTATTTTTTAATTTAAAAAAAAAGATTATTTATTTTAGAGTGAGAGAGCCAGAGCACATCCATGGTAGGGTGGGAGGGACAGAAGGAGGGGGAGAGAGAGTCCCAAACAGACTCCCCACTGAGCTCAGAGCCTAACGCGGGGCTCCATCCCACGACCCTGAGATCGTGACCTGAGCCGAAATAGAGAGTCAGACACTTAGCTGACTGAGCCACCCAGGCGCCCCATGTATGGTTCCATTTAAATAAATGACCAGAATAGACAAATCCAGAGAGTCAGAAAGTGGATTCGTGGTCCCTAGGGGCTGGGGGGAGCAGAGTGCAAAGTGACTGACCACTAATGGGAAAGGGTTTCTTATTTGGAGTGATGAAAATGTTCTAGAATAAGGAGCCGTGATGGTTGCACAATCCTGTGAATATACTAAAAACCACAGACTTGTACACACTTTAAACAGTGAATTCTACGTGAACTTCTTTTAAGTCTTATTTATTCAAGTAATCTCTACACCCAACAAGGGGCTCAAATTCATTCTGACAGAGCCAACCAGGCACCCCCATGTGGGCTTTATCTCAAAAAAACAAAAACCCACATGATGTTAGAGATTCCTTTTTTTTTTTTTAACTTTTAGTTATTTACTTTTTAATGATCTCTACACCCAACGTGGGGCTCAAACTCATGATCCCAAGATCAAGAGTTGCTCGCTCCTCCAGCCAGGGGCCCCAAGATGTGAGATAGTCTTAATCTCTCCATCTTATAGTCCGTGAAAGTAAGTTCAGGGGAGATCTCTGCACTGGGGCAGCAACCTTGCACGTCTTCACCGGCCAGTCTGACCCAGGTCTTGGTGGCGGGCCCTACAGTTCCTCCCGGAGCAGCTGGGGAGAAGAGGCTTAGGGAGTTGCTGCCCTGGGGCTGATTCTCACCCACCCCGATCTTTCTGGAGCCTTCTATGAGGCCTTCTCATCACTCTCCCCAGTCTCCCAGGGGCAGCCCTTGCCACTGTCCGCCTGCCTTCAAAGACGCCTGCAGGCCTCTGCCTCACCCATGAGGCCGCTGGGCTCCAGGCGACAGCTGGCGTCTCTGCACAGCACGGCGGCTCGCTGCCCGGGCCATCTGCTCTCGGGACCCCCAGCTCGGCGTCATCCTGTGGGACTCCGGACACAGGGAGCTGATGTCCTGCTGACTTTGCTTTGGCCGCCTGTGTACGTACCATCCTGTCGGAACCCGTGGGTGCTCAGCGTGGGGAAGAGCCAGGTCGGGGGAAGCGTGGCCGCCGGCCCAGCCGCAGCAGCGACAGTCCTCACGGTCCCGCTGGCCACCACACTGCGGTGGGGGAAGGTTTAACGCTCGGATACGGAGATAAAATAGATTTTCCGGGTCTCGTACCTGCCAGAGCCAAGCCCCTACCCAGATGGTCTCACTCAAATCAAAATAAAATCCATTTGGCATGATACCTGATACGACAGTAAATTAAAACAAGGACATTTCTAGAAAACACAAGATTATTTGATCTTTGAATGTTCTTCCCTAATCCCTTCACAATTTCTGCCTTATCTTTCCAACGATAAATTCGGAGGAGCCAACAATTCAGAAGAGTCTCTCTGGGAGCATTTAGAAAGTCATCCCTGGGAAAATTTGTGGGTAGACCCTTAAAGTCACTTAATAACTTTTACAAACTGGTCCAGCAATACGCATACATTTCTTTCTCAAGATTAGGAATTAAACTGGTGGCCTTTATGCTATATTTGAACATTGTCCCCCAAATTGGAGCATTCCACAGGCTGGAGGTCATCACCCATCAGGAACATTTAAGTCACGGCACCTCACCTAGGCCTTCTTCAATTACCAGCCCGATTTTCCAGCTGCCTCTTTTGTCCTTCAGATGGACAAGCCTGGCTAATTGCTGGGACGGAGGGGTCACGGCTCCTGAAACATTTCTGCTTGTGTTTATGGTTGAAGGGATCACTTCAGCAAGGATGGGGGCAGGGCTCCTTTTCTTGGTATGCAAGGCTGGCCATCAGTCTTCATCAACGGGCTCCATGTTGACAAGGAGGCAGGGAGGCCCTGCTGTAGTGACCCAGGGCCAAGCATGGGAAGAGCCAGATCTGGGACTGAATCCCTGCCCAGGCCCAGGCTGGCTGTGTGGGGTTGGAGTGCTTCCTCATTGCCGAGCCTGAGTCTCCTGCTCTGTGAGACAGACGGAATAACAGCTGTCCCCAGCCTGGCTGTTTAAGGGCAGAAATCCTGTCCGGGAAGGCACCTGGCGGTCTCGCCCCTGGGAGGCTCCAACAACGGGTACAGGAAGGAGAGGTTAGAGGAAAATGCACACTTCCATGACCCCCGCCATGCGGATGAAGGTCCTTTCAGCTTCAAGAACAGTAGCACGTTTTCTGGTGAGGGACTTCTCTTCCCAAGTCTCAAAATCAGGGTGTGAGCCCGGCCTCCCATGATCTCAGCAACTTCTATGCCTTCTACTCAACAGTGGTCTGAGTAAGCAAGACCCGAACTAGTCTAGCAGAACGTTTCTCAAGGAACCTTGGAAAGGGGGTGACCTCACGTTGAATGCTGCGCCCCAGCATTGGCAGCTGACATGGCAGCTCATCCACTGCAGCACGGGTGTGAGGGTGGCTGCTGCCACCCCTGATCAACTGATCAATCGATATATCGATTATTTTTAAATTTTTGTTAGTAATCTCTATACCCAACGTGGGGCTCGAACTCACAACCCCAAGATCAAGAGTCACATCCCCACCGACCCAGCCAGCCAGGCGCCCCCAGACGCCCCTGATTTAGAGAGAAAAGAACCGAGCATTACAGCACCAGAGCTAGTGTTTATTGGGCCCTTATTGATCCAGGAATTTAGTTGTATTATTTTATTTCATCATTTCATTTACTTTGCTATCCTCACCCCATTTTAGAAAGGAGGGAGCTGAGACCCAGGAGGGTAAGGAACCGGTCCCAGGTCACACAGTGCTTTCTGAGGCCAAAAGGGGTGTGCTTCCCAGCAGGGTGAGGTTGGAGGGTCTTTACAACGAGGGCCTGCATCTGGAGGGCAGACCGGGGTTGGGGACAAATGAGGATGAAGTTTGGGATGTGGCCACAGGGGGGCAGTGCATCAACACGAAACGGAAAGGCGGCCCCCCTTGCCCAGCCCTCGGCCGTTGAAGGCCTCCAAGGGGTCATTTTAACATTTATTCTACAGGTTTGGCAGGCAGTAGTGGGAACTGGGCAAAAGTGTGGTGTCTGGGGCCCTGCTGCCTGGTATCCAAGCTGTCTCCATTATTTCCCCTTGCGGACCTGTTCTCCTCCTCTGCAGTGGCTCACTGAGCATTGGCCGGAGAGGACCCCAAAGCCACAGCGGACAGGTGGCCGCGCTTAACTAGTTGAAGCCAGGGGGCGGCAATGATCACGGTGCGCAGCGAGATGGAGACGGCAGCCGGCGGGGCCGGAGCAGAGGAGAGTTACAGAGGCAGTTAGCAGAACTTGGCGTAATCAGCGGCACAATAGTGAGCCAACAAGAGTACTCTTCAAATTGAACCACCAAAAAAAAAAAAAAAAAAAAAAAAAAAAAC
>NW_023253657.1:0-8460 GCF_002007445.2 Ailuropoda melanoleuca | reverse complement strand
TTGTGTTCCCTCTCTCGCTGGCTGTCTCTATCTCTGTCAGATAAATAAATAAAATCTTTAAAAAAAAAAATCTCCATTTATTTAGATCTTCTTTGTGACTTTCATCAGAATGTTGTAGTTTTCCTGGCATATGTTATTAGATTTATACCTAACCATTTCATTTTTTGGTATTATAAATGATATTAATTTTTTTTTAAATTTTGGTTTCCACTTGTACATTGCTAGCATATAGAATGAAATATGGCTTCTTTTTGTGTGTTGGCCTTGTATCCTGTGACCTTGCCAAATTCACTTATTAGTTTATGGAGTGTTTTTTTTGTTTTTGCTTTTTGTTTTGTTTTGTGGAGACCTTGGGATTTTCTATGCAGACAATCATGTTATCTGATAATAGAAACAGTTTTATCTCTTCCTTTCCAATCTCTATGCCTTTTATTTCTTTTCCTTGCTACCAAGATTAGATTATGAGCCATTTTTACTCACAACATTTCTGACACCAAATGTGTGAGCTTTTTCCACACAAGCAATCGCTCTGACCAAACGGCTGTCCTACAATTTAATTCAATTCTTTCTCTTTTTTTAAGATTTTATTTATTTATTTATTTATTTATTTATTTGAAAGAGAGAGAGAGAGGACATGCAAGGGGGGTGGCAGTTTACAGAGGGGGAGGGGAAAGAAAAGGGAGAGAATCCCAAGAACACTCCCCGCTGAATGCTAAACACAGACCCCAATGTGGGACTTGATCTCACGACCCCAAGATCATGACCTGAACCCAAACCAAGAGTTGGATGCCTAACTGACTAAGCCACCAAGTGCCCCTAATTCAATTCTGACACTAACTACCCAGAGTTAGCACAGATCACACAGGTTAAGGGCTCAGTCCCGTAAGACTCTCTCACCCTCCCCCTAACCTCAGACACCAGTCCCAAGTCCCAGGTTGTCACCTGCACTTCTGATAAACCAGATTGTCAATTTGGATAATTTACTGGAATGGCTCTTAGGATTCAGGAAAACACTTTACTCACTATTATCAAATTATTATTAAGGATACAACTCAGGGGTGCCTGGGTAGCTCAGTCAGTTGGGCATCTGCCTTCGGCTCAGGTCATGATCCCAGGGTCCTGGGATCAAGCCCCACATTGGACTTCCTGCTCAGTGGGGAGTCTGCTTCTTCCTCTGCCCCTCACCCTGCTCTCATGCTCTCTCTGACTCTCTCTCTCTCAAATAAATACATAAAATCATAAAAACAACAATAACTACAAAAGGATACAACTCAGAAACAGCCAACAAAAGACATGCCTGAGGCAAGGTATGGTGGAAGGTTCTCAGAGCTTCCATGCCTTCTCTGGGGTGCCACCTTCCTGGCATCTCAATGTTTTCAACAACTTAAAAACTCTCTGAGCTCTGTCATTGTGGGGTTTTGGGGGGTCTTTCATCATGTAGGCACAGTTGATTAAATCATTGGCAATTGGTGATTAACTTAACCTCTAGCCCCTTTCCCTTACCCCAAAGTTGGGGGGGTGGGGGGCAGGGGTAGGTCTGAAAGCTCCAATCCCCTAATCATGCCTTTGTCTTTCTGGTGACCAGCACCCATCCTGAAGCTATCTATAGGCCTGCTAAGAATCACCTCATTAGAGGGGCACCTGAGTGGCTCAGTTAGTTAAGCATCTGACTTTGATCTCAGCTCAGATTCTTGATCTCAGGGTTGTGAGTTCAAGCCCTACATTGGGCTCCATGTTAAGTGTGGAGCCTACTTAAAAAAAATCGCCTCCTTAGAACAAAAGATGCTCTCATTTCTCCTATCAGGAAATTCCCTGGGATTTAGGAGCTCTGTGATTTAGGAGCTCTGTGTCTGGAATGGGGGACAAAGTCCAAATATGTATTTCTTACTTGTCACAGGTTACAAAACAGCTTTGACTTCCATCTTGGGGGCTCCCTCTGGTGTTCTCACTTGCTTGCTCTGGGGAAAGCCAGTTGCCATATTATGAGCTGCCCTATGGAAAGGTGCAAAGAACTATGGTAGGTCTCTAGCTAACAGCCAGTAAAGAACTGAGACCCTCAGAAAAATAGCCTGGATACAACTATTTTAGAGAGCTTAGAAGCAGATCCTTCAAGCACAGTCAAGTATTGGGTGAATTCCAAGAGAAGTGGAGGCATGAGGGGGTGGGCAGGGTGGAGGGGGTTGCTGAGAGATGATGATGACAGAGGTGGGCCTCCAGGAAGGAGCCACAGGCTTCACCAGCAGGGAGGGGTGGCCTTCAAGCTCGAGCCAGGCAAGAAGGCTGGGACTGGGTCCTAGATCATTGCGCCCTATGGTGGGGGGTCAGCATAGCTGGTTGGGCTAAAGGACTGGCTTGGTGCTGGTGGAGGATCAGGCGGTTCCGGTCAGGGTCCAGGGTCAGAACAGTTCTATGGCCCCAAGATGGCCCTGGAGGGACGGAGAGGGAAGTCAGGGAGCTGGGTGTGGGTGGCCTTTCCACAGGCCCTGATGGTCATCGGGGTGGAATTCACAGGCAGAGGTGGACAAAGGTGCACAGGACCTGCAGGGGTCTGGGACTGGGCAGGGTCCTGGGCCAATAGCTTGGAGTAGGACCTGGAACTAGCATAAATTCTGACATCTAAACCCTGGGGAGAAGGAGCCAGAAGTGGGTAGGGAGAGTCGGGAGCAGTGGCTGAGATGGGAGCCGTTGAACCTGACTAACCTTTCCTGGGCAACTGAGCTGAGCTGAATTTTCTTTTCTTTCTTTCTTTCCTTCTTTCTTCTTTTCTTTTCTTTTTAATTTCATTTTTAAGTTATTTCTCCACCCAGCGTGGGGCTTGAACTTACAACCCTGAGATCAAGAGTCACATACTCTACCAACCTAGCCAGCCGGGTGCCCCATGAATTTTCCATTTTTATTTAACAAATACTTATTAGAACTTTCTACACATTCACTCATCTAATCTTTCCAACAACCCTGAGGGAGAAAAGGTCATTAATTCTATTTTACATGTGAAGATTCTAAAGCTCAGAGAGATTAAGTATCTTGCCCAAGGTTACCCAGGACAGGGATCCAAATGCTGTCAGTCGGCCTCCTGAGTACTTTCACCAGGAGAAAAAATAATGACCCTCCAAATTGGAAATATCTATTATTGTTTTCCCTGATTTTGAAAGCAACTAAAAAGACATAAAAGTATTTGAGCAACACAAAAGGGGAGAAACAGAAATGGAAAATTAGCCCATGTTGAGAATAGAGATGGAGACGTAGTCTACTTCTAGTTTTTTTTTTTAAGATTTTACTTATTTATTTTAGAGAGAGATAGAGAGAGAGCATGAGTGGGGGAAGAGGCAGAGGGAGAGGGAGAGAGAGAACCTCAAGCAGACTCCCCTCTGAGCACGGAGCCCGTCATGGGGCTCGATCTCACAACCTTGAGATCATGGCCTGAGCCAAAATCAAGAGTTGGACGCTGAACTGACTGAGCCACCCAGGCGCCCCAACGTCTAGTGTTTAACGCTACAGATCAGAACCGGCTCTTTGGAGATTAAATCAGCAAATCATAATGCTGGCAGCCAGGCCCAGTGTGTCACAAGCCCGGGAAGCAGGGGAAAAAGAGGGTTTGGACCAGGAGGAGGAAGAGTTGGCAGTGGTGCTGAGGAGCTGGTGGGGCTCTAGAATGCAGGGCAGCGAAGGGCCTATGCTGGGGCTCTGAGAAGACCCGCAGGATGGGAGGCATTGGCACTTCTGAATATTCCAGTCCTGCTCTGCTGGGCCGTTAGGGGTGGAGCCTCACCCTGGGCAGTGGGCACACCCTGGGCAGTGGGCACAGCTGAGCTGGCAGGAGGCAGAGGACATCCAGCCCGGGGGGACCTGACCGCCTGTCCTCCCTGCTCCCAGCCCACTGCCTGGGTCTGGGGTTGGCAGGGGAGAGCTCGCTCGCCTGGATCCCCACCCAGCCTCCCTTAATGAGCCTCAAAGGAGCTCCAGCTGTCAGTCACCCGGCTGGCAGCCGACCTTGTACTAGGAAGAGGCTGTGAACAAAGGCGCCAGGCACAGCAGCAGCAGGTCTGGCGGGACGGCGGTGACTAAGGCCCGGCAATGTTGCCCAGGGGCCAGTGCCTGTCCCGACCTCTGGGGATGAGGATCCTGGGCTCTAAGGAGAGCTAGGGCCCCAGAAAATCAGAATGTTTTTTTTTCCCTGACACTTCCAAGATGGCCGAGACGGCTTTCCTCCTCAGCAGAGTGTGAGGTTTCTAGGGGGAGAGCATCGAGCTTGCTGCCTAAGGAGGTAGTGTTCTCGCAGGACGAGCGGAGGGAACCTGGCAGGAAGCATGAAGCTGCAGACAGAGGGGCTGGGGGAGAGCCAGAGCAGAGCAGGTCTCAGGAGCCACCCCGAGATGTCTGGGCTTCCTCTCCATCAGCCCTTCTCAGGAAACCGGCCGCCACAGGGCCACGCGTCCCACCCTGACATCCGGGTCTGGAGTGCCTCAGGTGTAGTGCTGGTTCTCAAACGTGGCTCTGCTCTGCGAATTTGTGAAATGAAAGAGAAAAGGTATTTGCCCCCCTACCCCCACATGCAGAGGTGGGACAGAGAGTATAACTTCTATAGTCCAAAAAAACCAAAAACCAAAAATAAGAGAGAGAGAGAGGCAAAGGAAATCATTGGTCCACAGAAATCCTGAAATCCAGCTTGCTAGACATGGCAAATTCCTAGATTAGGTTTCAAGGCCTGGGAATAATTCTGCATGACGTTTGGCTTCTGAATAGTTTTCTCAGCCTGCTTCCCTCAGTAAAATTTTAGAGATCTGACAGCCTTTCTTCATTCTGTACATCTCTCTTTTTCAGTCCAAGCTGGCAGTGTTTCTGCTTCTGTAGTTTCCTCAGGAACTTTGTGGGTCTTCTGAGAATCTCACTCAGATTCACTCCACCCCACCGAAGTCATTCTCGCAGATCTCGAGGATGAGGCCTCTATCTTGGGCCCCTGCTGGGGGCAGGACCCTTAAACATCCTAGAGGCCCTATGGCTTGTTTGCAGAGGATCTGGGAGGGACATCATTAAAATATTGAAAGGTCCCTCTGTTTGACTGAAAACTACTCCAATTGCTTGATTTTGCTGAGGTCTTAACAAACCTTTGTATAGTCATACCCTTGCCTCTAATTTCTAGGCCGTGTTTGTTCGTTTGTTTCCAAGAGTGTTCAGAAGTCATTTCTTAACATTAGCATGGTTTGCCATCTACAGAGACTGAGAACTTCCAAAACCATCAAGTCCTGGCTCCTTTTTTCTCTCACAGTCTTTCCTTCGATTGATCTCTCTCCTCTTGTGTTTTGCTGTGACCCGCAAGAAACCGGGCAGCACCTTCAACACTTTGCGTGGAAGTTCTCCTCAGCTAGACCTCCAAGTTCGTTAGGCACATGTCGTACCTTCCCCGACGTTGCAGATGACAGTCTCATGAAACTTTCTGTCATTATGTAACAACTCCACCCCACTTCCTTTAGTTTCTTTTCTTTTTTTTTTTAGGATTTTATTTATTGCGCTCCCTGCTCAGCCGAGAGCCTGTTCTCCCTCTCCCGCTCCCCCTGTCTGTGCTCTCGCTCTCTCTCAAATGAATAAATAAAATCTTAAAAACAACAGCAACAAAAATATTTTATTTATTCATTTGAGAGAGAGAGAGAGAGCATGAGCAGGGTGAGGGGCAGGGGGAGAGGGACAAGCAGACTCCCTGCTGATCACGGAGCCCCAGCCCTGCTGATCTCAGGACCCCAAGACCATGACCCAAGATGAAGTCAGACACCTAACCGACTGAGCCATCCAGGTGCCCCACTTCCTCTAGTTTCTAGTAATATGTTCTTCATTTCCTTTTGAGCCTTCACTGGCAGCCTCGTCAAAGTCCAGGTTTCTCCTAACAGCCTACTCAAAGCAATTTAGGCTTTTTCTAATGTGCTCCTCAAAACCTTTCCAGACTTTGCTCACCTTGGTTCCAAAGCCACTCCCACACTTAGGTATTAATTATGGCAGCCCCCCATTTCCAGATGCCAAAATCTGTATTAGTTAGCTATTCCTGCAAAACAAATCGTCTCAAAACATAGTGTTTTAGAACAACACTTACTACCTCCTGGTTTTGGTGGGTCAGGATCTCAGGCATAGGTTCATTGATTCCCTGGCTCAGGGCCTATCACATGGGGTTATGGTCTTATCTGAAGGCTGGACAAAGGAAAGATCCACTTCCAAGTTTACTCAAGTAGCTGTCAACGGGATTCAGTTCCGCATCGGTTGTTGGACTGAGGACCTCAGTTCATCTCCGGCTGTTGGCTGGCAGCCACCCCCGTTCCTTGTCATGCAGGCCTCTCCACAGAACAAATCACAACATAACAACTCACATCATCAGAGCAAGCCAGGAGATGAGCAAGAGAGAGAGTGAATTTAAGCAAGACAGAAGTTACATTCTTTTGTAAACTGGGAAGTGACATCCCATCACTTCTGCTATATTCTATTTGGTGTTTTGTTTTGTTTTGTTTTGTTTTGTTTTGTTTTGGGCAGGGAGGGGAGAGGGAGAAGGAGAGAGAGAATCCCAAGCAGGCTCCATGCTGGGCATGGAGCCTGATGCCAGGCTTGATCTCATGACCCTGAGATCATGACCTGAGCCAAAATCAAGAGTCGGACACTTAACCGACTGAGCCACCCAGGCGTCCCACCATATTCTGTTTGTTAGAATCAAGTGATGGGTTTATCCTGTGGTTAATGGGAGGTTAATACACAGGACATGAATACCAGGAGATAGGGATCATTGGGAGCCATTTCAGAAGCTGCCAACTACACATTCTTGAAATTCTCTTCTGTGGATTTGTTAGCTCCGTACCTGCTAAGTCCTCCATGTTTCAGCCTTCAGAGATGTTGCTAGACCTGAGCTGTCCTCTTTTTTCACAGCAAACCTCTCTGACTGGGCTCAATCTTATTTCTACTGGTGACTCTGGGGTTCACTCCATTAGAGGTATTTAAGAGGTAACAATCTGGCTAGATGACGAGACAAGACTTATGAAACGATACAAAGAATAATATAGTAAATTACCACATACTCACTGCCCAGTTTAAGAAATAAAACAATATTAATTAAGTTGAAGCTCCTGGGTCCTTAGGCCCACATATATCCCTACTCTTCTCTTTAGAGGCAACTGCTGTTCTGAGTTTGTTGTTGATTGCTATTATGCATTTCTTCATATTCTCTCTCTTTCTCTCACTCTCTCTCTCTATATATATATGCATTCATAAGCCATATTTACTATTATTTTCCACGTTTCAATCTCTATGCAAACATAATCATATTATATGTATTTTTTCTGCAACTTGCTCACATTATGTTTGAGAGATTTATCCATATGAACACACAAGGTTCTGGTTGATTCCTTTCCATTGCTGCATGGTATTACATTGCATAAATATACCACGATGTATGCTCTGGAAGAACAGTTAGCCTGTTTCTCATGAGTTCTCTCATAAACCATGCATGATGAATATTCTTGTATGTGTCTATCAGGACACGTGTGGAAGAATTTCTCTAGCGTATGTACCAGGAATAGAATGAAGAAGATGGGCATCTTCAATTTTTCTGGATAATAACAACTAGCTCTTCAAGGTGGTTGTCCCAGTTTATGCTCCAACCAACCACGTGTAAGGGTTTCATCTGCTTATGCCCTCAACACTTGAGTTGTCAGGCATTGAAGTGTTTGCCATGCTGAGAGATGTGAACTGGAATCTCGTTCTGCTACCAGAATGCATCATGGTCTAGATATTCTTAAAGGACCTCCCACAAAGACCATCATTTGTACTGTTTTGCTGAGTTCACCAGAAATAAAAGCAATCTTCAAAGGGGAAGAGTCCAAAGAGGTAGAGTTGCTTGGACAGTGAATGCTGACACAAGCGCTCCAGTTGGGAGATTGAGTATTGGGCCAGGAGAGAAACTGCCGGGATAGGGAGCTGAGCCTGAAACTCCGGTGAGAAGGGGCACAAAGGGGGCTGAAGTGGTCCCAGGCGATGGCTCTGCAGCCCCCAGCAGAAAGAAATGCAAATCTATTTGGAGGAAACCATGCCCAATGTAAGCTCTTGGGATTTCCCCAGATTAAGATGAACCAAACAGGAGTTTATGATCTGTTATCACCATAGAAACACAAAAATGAGAAAGTGACAAGAGATGGTCAACAACAAGGCAGTTTTTAAAGTAAACTAAATAGAATGTTTAGAAATTAAAATATAATTGTTGAAACAAAACATCAACAGATAGACCAAGCTCCCTCTATGGATATAGACATAAAAATCCTTAACACATATTAGCAAATAGAATTTAGCGATATATAAAATTATATCCCATGAGCAAGTAGAGCTGCAGAGATGCAAGTCTGGTTCAATATTCAAAAATCAATCACTGTTGGGGCGCCTGGGTGGCACAGTGGTTAAGCGTCTGCCTTCGGCTCAGGGCGTGATCCCGGCGTT
>NW_023253656.1:4020-4812 GCF_002007445.2 Ailuropoda melanoleuca | reverse complement strand
GCCGTCCATGTTGCAGCAAATGTTGAGAACTCGTTCTTTCTAATAGCTGAGTAATATTCCATTGTATATATAGACCACAGCTTCTTAATCCAGTCGTCTGATAAGGGCCTCTTGGTTCCTTCCACAATTTAGCTATTGAGGACAATGCTGCTATGAACATTGGGGTGCATATAGCCCTTCTCTTCACTACATCTGTATCTTTGGGATAAATACCCAGTAGTGCAATGGCTGGGNTATCTTTGGGGTAAACACCCAGTAGTGCAATGGCTGGGTCATAGGGTAGTTCAATTTTTAACTTTTTAAGGGACCTCCACACTGTTTTCCAGAGTGGCTGTACCAACTTGCATTCCCACCAACAATGTAGGAGGGATCCCCTTTCTCCACATCCTCTCCAACAATTGTTGTTTCTTGCCTTGTCTATCTTTGCCATTCTAACTGGCGTAAGGTGGTATCTCAGTGTGGTTTTGATTTGAATTTCCCTGATGGCTAATGATTTTGAACATTTTTTCATGTGTCTGTTAGCCATTTGTATGTCTTCATTGGAAAAGTGTCTGTTCATATCTTCTGCCCATTTTAAGATTTGTTTACTTGTTTCTCGTGTATTGAGTTTGAGAAGTTCTTTGTAGATCTTGGATACCAGTCTTTTAACAGTAGCATCGTTTGCAAATATATTCTCCCATTCGATGGGCTCCCTCTTGGTTTTTTTGACTGTTCCTTGGCTGTGCAGAGCTTTTTATATTGATGAAGTCTCACAAGTTCATTTTATCTTTAGTTTCTCTTGCCTTTGGAGAT
>NW_023253656.1:2888-3764 GCF_002007445.2 Ailuropoda melanoleuca | reverse complement strand
AAGTCCCACAAGTTCATTTTATCTTTAGTTTCTCTTGCCTTTGGAGATGTGTCATGAGAAAGGTTGCTTTGGCCGATGTCATAGAGGTTGCTGTCTATGTTCTCCTCAAGAATTTTGATGGATTCCTGTCTCACATTGAGGTCTTTCATCCATTTGGAGTTTATTTTTGTGTATGGTGTGAGAGAGTGGTCAAGTTTCATTCTTTTGCATGTAGCTGTCCAATTTTCCCAGCACCATTTATTGAAGAGACTGTCTTTTTTCCACTGGATGTTTTGTCCTGCTTTATCAAAGATTAGTTACCCAAAGAGCTGAGGGTCCATTTCTGGATTCTCTGTTCTGTTCCATTGGTTTATGTGTCTGTGTTTGCNGTATGGTGTGAGAGAGTGGTCAAGTTTCATTCTTTTGCATGTAGCTGTCCAATTTTCCCAGCACCATTTATTGAAGAGACTGTCTTTTTTCCACCGGATGTTTTTTCCTGCTTTATCAAAGATTAGTTGCCCAAAGAGCCGAGGGTCCATTTCTGGGTTCTCTATTCTGTTCCATTGGTCGATGTGTCTGTTTTTGTGCCAGTACCATGCTGTCTTTGTGATCACAGCTTTGTAGTACAGCTCGAAATCCGGCATTGTGATGCCCCCAGCTTTGTTTTTCCTTTTCACCAGCTCCTTGGTGATTCAGGGCCTTTTCTGATTCCATGCATTTTTAAGGACTGTTTGTTCCAGTTCTTTGAAAAATGTCCTTGGTATTGTAATTGAGATAGCATTGAAAGTGTAGAGTGTTCTGTNTGCCAGTACCATGCTGTCTTTGTGATCACAGCTTTGTAGTACAGCTTGACATCCAGCATTGTGATGCCCCCAAGTTTGTTTTTCCTTTTCAACA
>NW_023253656.1:0-2658 GCF_002007445.2 Ailuropoda melanoleuca | reverse complement strand
TCAAGAGTGATTTATAGTTTCTAGAATATAGATCCTTTACGTCTCTGGTTAAGTTAATTCCAAGATGACGTATGGTTTTTGGTGCTATTGTAAATGGGATGGATTCCCTAATTTCTCTTTCTTCAGTCTCATTATTTGTGTATAGAAATGCAACTGATTTCAAAGCATTGATTTTGTATTCCATAACATTACTGAATTGCTCTATAACTTCTAGTAGTTTGGGGTGAAGTCTTTTGGGTTTTCCATATAGAGTATCATGTCATCTGCAAAGAGAGACAGTTTGACTTNGCCTCTGGCACAGAACTGATGGATATGGATATAACCAAATTAGGAGCAATGGAATTCAGAGTAACAATGGTAAAGATGATGTGTAGATTTGAAAAAATTATTAATGAAAATGTTAATGAGAATATAGAATCTCTAAGGGCAGAAATGAGAGCGAATCTGGCAGAAATTAAAAATTCTATGAGCCAAATGCAGTGAAAACTAGAGGCTATGACGGCCAGGGTGAATGAGGTCAATGCTAATTCTTTGTCAGATATGTCACTTGCAAATATCTTCTCTCATTCTGAAGGTTGCACTGCTAGGTATTTACCAAGGGGACACAAAAATACTAATTCGAAGGGTTACATGCACTCTGATGTTTACAGCAGCAATGTCAACAACTACCAACCTCTGGAGAGAGCCCAAATATCCATGACTGATGAATGGATGAAGAAGATGTGGTATACATGACGCAATATTACTCAGCCATCAAAAGGAATGAAATCTTGCCATTTGCAATGATGTGGACAGAGTGTGTTACGCTAAATGAAATAAGTCATTCAGAGAAAGGCTAATACCGTATGATTTCACTCATGTGTGTAATTAAGAAACAGAACAAATGAAAACAGTTGGGGAAAAAAGAGATGCAAACCAGGAAACAGACTCTTAACTATGAACAAACCGAGGGTTGCTGGTGGAAGGTGGTGGGGTCCTGGTAGAAATAGGTGATGGGGGTGATGGAGGGCACTTGCGGTGATGAGCGCCAGGTGTTGTACAGAAGTGCTGGATCGCTAAGTTCTACCCCTGAAACTAATATTGCTCTGTATCTTAGGTAACTGAAATTTAAATAAAAACTTGGAGAAAAAAAAAGAAAATCCAGCAATCTAATTATGAAGAAAGTATATATTAAAAAATTAAAAATCATATACCATATTAGATGGTGACAGCTGCTGGGAAGGAAAACAAAAAGTCAATATAAAGAAGAGTGGTTGGTGAGGGTACTAAGTTTTAATAGGAGTTCAGAAGTTCTGCAAAGAAGGTGACATTTGAACAGAGGTTCCAGAACGACTGAGCAGGAAGCAGGAGGATATCTGGGGGAGGTGGGTGCCCTGTAGGAAAAGCAGAGCAAAGGCCCTGCAGAAGGCACTTACTGTAGATCTGCAGATCTCAACATGCAGTCAGTGCGGTGAGGGAATGAGCAAGAGGGAGAGAGAGGAGAGGTGGTGGCAGAGAATGTTGAGGACCGAGGTGGCTTTCCTGCCACTGATGGGACTTCAAGTCACAGGGAGTCCTTCCTTCACAGAGTATTTTCTGTATTTTATTAATTTTGCTCCAAGGAGTTCTGGGAATGGGGATAGATCCCTTCTTTATTTCCATTTGTTGATTAACAGTCTGCATTTAAGGTCGCATATTGGAGTATATGAACTCGGGTAACATTGCCCTGAGGACTGCTCATGCCCCACAACACAGACACACACAGACACACACACACACACACACACACACACACACACACACACACACAGTGAACGCTGGCTTCCTGGCACTGCATTACTACCATGCTTTTCTCACATGCAGCAACAATAATTTTGAAGGAAATGATAGAATGCAAGCACTGAACATTAGATTAACTTTACCGAGAAGGCTATGTAAATAGTACTTAAATTCTACTTAGTAAGCTTACCAAGGACATGGAAACACAGGACTGCATTTTAATATGATCATCTTGTGTTCTGTATTTAAAGAAACATAAGAAAGCAGTTCCAGAAACACAAAGAGCAAAGAGATGGACACAAGGGGTAAAGGAGAACTAATAAGCTCAGACAGTCCCTGAGAGATTGATGAGCAGAGAGCTTCCCTGGTTCTGGCAGCATTCCAGCCTCAGTCCACATCCCCTCGCTGTGCAGAATAATTAACAAAGCAAGAAACAGTGAATCCAAACAAGGAAGGAGTGGTATTGTTATGATGTCAAGACATTTTATTGATTGAATATCCCTCTAGAAAAATGTGCAAAGGGAATAAACCTGCAATCTAAAACAGAAAATATACAGTGTATGACAATAGAAGGAGATTTTTAAAGATACAATAATGAAACACCTTCCAAATGATTTTAAATGCAAAACTTTTGTAATCAGAAAAACAGGTTTTGAATGTCAGATCTACCACATATAAGCTGTTTGAATTTAGGAGAGAAAACCAATCTGTTCCAAATATGAATATCCTCCCTCAAATACTGGGGAGAGCAGCACCCATCCTCCTTGGGTGGCAGACGGCGTTAGTATAAATAAACGCTTACAATATAGTTCCTTCCTGTGAGTAAATGTGATTCTCACTGGTGAAGGGATTTGGCTGAGATTTTTCTTCTACCTCACAAACGTCTTCATCATTTCCATT
>NW_023253655.1:4884-15186 GCF_002007445.2 Ailuropoda melanoleuca | reverse complement strand
TCAACTTCTCCATACATTTATGTAACTCACTTTATTAAACTTCTCTTCTCTCTGATATATTGACAGTTTCCTTTTATCTCTTTTAATCCAGTATTTTCCCCACCCTGGAAATTTCATAAGTTACATGGGGCACAAATGACTGGAAATTTCATATCTTACATGGGGCAAGTTGGATTTCTTAAAAATATTTTCATTTCAGATGGCTTGTATCATGCCAAATAAATTTTCCCTAGATTTCCCAAAGGAATATACATGAGTTGTATTCTTCATATGAAAGAATCTACACTTGGCCACTAAGCCCTTCATGTGACTTCATTATAGATGAAAATACAAAATCCCAGTTTTCACCTAGAGTCTGTCCATCTTTTTACATCACTACCTTCAGTCCTCTGCCTGATAATGTGGACTCTAACACTGTTCCCTTTAAGTCTTGGGCTCCAAAATATTTCTTTTTCTTTTCCCTGTGTTTANTATCACAGTTCATGCCGTGCATCTATTAGCTGAAGCACGGAACACTGGTGTCCACAACTGAGGGGGATATTCACTGAGGTGAAGGTTTGCTTAGTGTCGTGTATGTTTTATCACTGAACTGTCTTCCTGTTCTCAGTTCTGGTTTCTTTTATAATTGTATCTGTTCGCTAGGACTGCACACAAGCCATTCTGAGAACACGTGTCTTCATATAACGCCTTTATTGTCAAAAGAGATTGCCTGGTGGGTCGTTCTGATGTATTTTGTGCTACTTATCAGTCTCTACATTGTATTTCTAACGGTCATGCACGGTGTTGTGTGGAGCTGTAGTTCACTCCTTTCTTCCACTACTACCTTTGACTCCATTTATATAGGAAGGTTAATCTTACAGTTTGTGAAAAAAAATAACTTACAAAATGTAAATTGCCTTAATTGAATTTCGCTATTTCTATACCCATATGTGACACTTTGCCTTCTTCCCAGTTATGAGACGTTTCTCTGACCCCTGTCAGGTGGGACTCAGCTACATGTGCTTTTGGTCCAACATGGGTCATACACCATCGGAATTTAAATTCTCACTAATTTTGGGAGTATAATTGCATACTTATTATATAATTACATACAATAAGCTGCACATATATTAAGCGTTCATTTTGCTGAATTAAAGGTGTCATACTTGAATTGAGCATACATACAGTACGAGTCTGTTTGTAAGAACTTGAGAAGAGGCACAGGAAGTTTTACCTACATTTTTATGTTATTGTTAAATATGTAATTCACCTGGACATCCATTACCTTATTTCTGAAGACAATGTGGAACTTGAAATGAATGCTGTGAGGAACAAATAAAGTGTTGGATACACTTTGTCAAGTCCAAAGAAACACTTGAGAGTGAGGAGTGTGTGTGTGTATGTGAGTGCGTGCACTCGTGCACATCTTTCTTTCAAATAATCAGGCTCACACTTGTGTGCACACATTCACACACTGGTTTATAATCCCAACAATGTTGTTGAAAGAAAACTTGAGAGAAAGTTGCAGGATATTGAAATGAAAAGGAATGTTTTCGAGAATATGAAATAGAACAAATGTACAAATTTTGACAGAAAGATTTAAAGTAGATTGAGTGACGTAATCTACAAAATTTTTACGGTGGGGCACTTGGGTGGCACCGTCAGTGAGTGTCTGAGTCTTGATTTTGGCTCAGGTCGAGATCTCAGCGTCCTGGGATTGACCCCGAGTCAGGCTCCACACTCACTGCAGAGTCTCCTTCAGTTTCTATCTCACTCCCTCTGCCCCTCCCCCCAACTC
Organism: Ailuropoda melanoleuca; assembly: GCF_002007445.2. Taxonomy (NCBI): domain Eukaryota; kingdom Metazoa; phylum Chordata; class Mammalia; order Carnivora; family Ursidae; genus Ailuropoda; species Ailuropoda melanoleuca. The sequence continues at coordinate 13,409 of NW_023253655.1, read as the reverse complement.
TCTCTCAAGCAAATAAATCTTTACAAAAAAATTTTGGGTGACTTAATTTTAATAATGAATTACTGTTCCTATCTTAATGCCTCAAAGGCCTCAAAATTAGAACCATTTTGACATTTGTGCACTGGGAAATTGTCTGTGCCGTCTGATGAANCTGGTAAATTGTCTGTGCCGTCTGATGAGGCCGAATATCTCCAAGTTAGGTCCAATTTCTCTATTTAATGAGGGATTTCAACACAAAATGCCTTGGCCACTACATGAGAAACTAATTATGTAGTGTATGGTGACTAACATAACATAATAAAAAACAATTTTAAATGCCTTGGCCCAAAGGAAGCTAACTGTATGATATGAGTAGTTCAAACTCAGTTCCTGCAAACAATATCATATTGGATAAATATCTGCATTAGATTCCTTTCACTGATGTCACAGATATCCACTTTAGTGTCTCAAAACAAATAATTCCCTTAAAGTTTTAGATATCAGAAGCCTGGAAGGGGTCTCATGGGCTAAAATAATGATATCTTCAGGCCATGTCCATTCTGGATTCTCCAGGGAGAACATCCCATTCCTGCTCCAGTGTCTAGTGGCCCCCACATTCCTTGGGTCAGGGACTCTCCTCCATCTGTGAAACCAGAACAGTAGTTTCCAGTGTCTGTCTGATTCCATTTTTCTTCCTTACTCTTACATATATAGAGGGCCATTGTAATTGTACTAGTCCAACGTGGAAAATCCAGGCTTATCTTCTTATTGTAGGATAAGGACTAGTAGTTTTATTCCATCTGCTGCCTTAGTTACCCTGCTAAGTAAGCTACATTTTCACACGTTCTTCAGGATGACATCTTTTGGAGGTCTGTCTGGTGCCCACTACAAAACCTTTTTTGTACATATTATCCTTCAAGAACCCTTCTACTTAAAAAATTGAGCACAGAATTTTTCATCACCCAAAGAGGGAGTGAAAAACTATTCTTTTCAAAAATACGTGCAAGGAAGATTCCTGGTGGAGAAGACCTAAAACTACCTACACGGGACATTAACACAGGACCACCGCCTTGCTCTCAAGCTGTGCTCCACAGACCAGGACCTGCAGCATCGGCACCACCTGGGAGCTTATTAGAAATGAGTCACAGGGGCACCTGTGGGGCTCAGTCTGTTAAGTGTCTACTTTCAGTTTTGGCTCAGGTCATGATCTCAGGGTCAGGAGAAGAAGCCCCACATTGGGGTCTGCGCTCAGTGCAGAGTCAGCTTGATATTGTCCTTTGCCCTCTCCTTTGGCTGCCACTTGTGCTCTCTCAAAATAAAAAGTAAGTAAATAAATAAATAAAAACTTTTAAAAAAGTGCAGAATCTCTGGACCCATTGGAGACCTGATAAGTCAGAATTTGCATTTTAACTACAGACGTTGGTGATCTGTACGCACAGTGAAGGTAGAGAAGAGCTGGTCTAGAATCCTGTTTCTCACCTTCTCACGGTGGACACTGGGTCCGGATAATTCCTGTTGCTGGGTGCTGGCCTGGGGGTTACAGGTGTTTGGGAGCAGCCCTCAGACATGGCCAAGTATCCCCAGGTGAGAACCACCATGCCAGGATTTCAGAACTAAAAGCACTCTGACATAATTCTAATGAAAACTCCATCCCTTCCTTGCTTTATACACTAGAGCAGAACGTAAATCCCTCTGAGCCCCATTTCTACAATAGAGAACGGAGTTCATAAAAACACTACCTCACAGAAGGAACATTTGTCAAAAATAAATGTGACACGCCCTATGACGTGCTAAGCTAGGTCATGGTACATGATATGTAAATGTATCTCTCACAATTAATAGACACTTCAAATGAGGGACTGAATGCCAGTTCTTAACCTGTGATCTAACTATGACATTTGTAATTATTTTGGCTAAACTGTCATGAAGCCAAGGAGTGCAGTATCGAAGATTTTGTAGTAAAGGAACAAAGGTCTCCCCTTTCTCAAAGAAGGAAATGGTAATTTTCTTTCTTTCTCTTTTTTGTGTATTTTTAATTAGAATAATGCATATCTTTTTAAAATTTTTTTANTTGGTTGGACAGAACATTGTTGTTGCTTTTGGAGTCCTACGTCTGGCTGGGAGACCGATGCTTGACCCCTTCCTGTTGTCTTGTCTGCGGACAGAGTTTCATCTTCATCATCAACTATCCGGGGAGGAACTGTGGCTTGCAAAGGGAAAGCTTCTCTCTGAGTGCTCATGCAGGTGAGTTCAAAAGCCCAGCAGGCACTGCAGGAGAGGATCAGAGGGAACAGGAGCCAAGACTTCCACCGAAGGTCACCGAGAATCCATCCAGCATAGCCAGGATGCCACAGGTCACAGCAGTTGTTTGCTGGCTTTACCAATAACTTAATGTATTTATTTAGCATGCNGAAAAGAAAAGGGAACCTTGCAATCAGGACTGCAAGTAGTAATGTTGATGATTAACTGGTATAAATGGAAGCTGGTTAGAAGGAATGGGGAGGCATAAAGTGCTTCCAGTAAAAGTAGAACAGAAGTGGAAGGATCCACTAATAGGGTATTAGCTGTGGAGAGATATACAGTGAAGTGAGGGTACGTCCTCTTATTTTAAGATGGGGCATCCTAGACTGTTTCCACATGGATGAGAAAGATCCAGACCAAGGGATGATTGCAAATACATCCTTGCAATAGTGGTGCATGAAACATACACACACTGTCTTCTTTAATTCTGGGAATTCACATGAAAAAAACATATGTGGTAGAGGAAAATGGGTATGCTAATGAGCTTTACTTTGCATTATGTTAGAACCTGTGAGGCTGACTGTATTTGTGGGTTTGCTGGTCATTTGGTAGCTTCTCTCTTAAAAAATGTCTATGCAAGTCTTTGCTTTTGGATAGTGTTATAAGAGTGGATTCTTTTTCTTTTTAAAAAACGTGATCCTTGGGGTGCCTGGCTGGCTCAGCAGGTGGAGCATGTGACTCTTGATCTCAGGGTTGTGAGTTTGAGCCCTGTGCTGGGGACAGGGATTGCTTGAAAATAAAATCTTTAAAAGAAAGACATAGGGTGTTATACGCAAGTAATGAATCATGGAACTTTACATCAAAAACTAGGGATGTACTGTATGATGACTAACATAATATAATAAAAAAATAAAAATAAAAAATAAAAGAAAGACATAAGATAAAAATTTGATCCTTTCTAACCAAGAATTGGAGTTTTTATATAAACTGCTGGCCATTTAGTTCTTGTATGCCACAGAAATGTGTTTGTGGGGAATCTATGGAAGTTTATGAATTTTGTGTCACCAAATCTGTCAGTCAGTCATATTGCGCTCTCTCAGTTGTTTAAAATATTTTTTATGAGGTATAATTGACATATACCATCCTATTAGTTTTGGATGTAAAACATAATCATTCCATACTTGTATGTACTGCAAAATGATCGCCACACCTGACACCATGAATTGTCACCAGGTTTTTTTTCTTGTGATGAGGACTTTTAAACTTTAATCTCTTGGTGACTGTCCCATCTGAGACACTGTGTTATTAACTGTAATCACCATTTTGTACATTCCTTCTCATGCATTGCTTTTTCCTTTTTCTTTTTCTTACTGAAACAGTTGAGCAGGGCCTTCAACATTCTTCACGTGTTGGTCCTTGCTACATAGGAAAAGGAAAGTGCTTTATCCTTAGGGATGATAAATTATCCTTTAAGCATGTTTCTGACTTGTTTTCCCATCTCCATTATTCCTTAGTGTTCTTTTTGCCTTTTGTGATTAGGTCTGTTTCTGAAGGTTGCATCCTCTTTGGCCATCATCTGGAAGACATTTTTCTTCACCATTTGACTAAAGGTCACCTTTCTGTTCTATAAGCCTATTTGAATCCCTAGATATTTACATAAGATGAAATTACACCTTAGTTACTGCTTCCTCCCCACGTTGTAAATGCCCTTCAGACATATCCTTTCATTTCCGAGTCTTTGGCAATTTAATCTTGAATCAGAATTAGTGACCCATGTTGGTGTCATTAAGTTATTGCTCTTGTAGGTCTTTATATAAGTCAGTAGGAGATTTTTCATTCCATTTTGTTGTTTTCATTCAGTACAGTTGTTTAGAAACAATAGACTTAACCTAATGTCATTCTCACTGACATTCTTTGTTCCATAAATTCTGTTTCTTTTACAGCTTCTCCTCCATTTTCTGCATATATACATATTCATGCACTTTCATACAAATGCTTCAATAGGACCCTATGCACAGCATAATTGCTCTTTAAATTTTCATGCAGGCTTTTTTTCCCCCTTGTGTCCACTTTTCCTTTATTCTTAACAATTTCTCTTGAACTTGCCTCCAATCAACTGATATAATCCTGGCTCCTTATCTCAATGTCTTTGTAACATTTCATGGTGTGTCTGTGCTATTCACACAATCAGTGGTCCTTCATATTTTTTATGAAGGAAATACTATTGTGTCACTACCAGAAAAATATTTGGGGATTGTTAATTTAAAACAGTCTTCTCATTACCCCCCTTTCTTTATCCCTTCCTTCTCCTACTGATCTTCCTAGTTCTTATGTTCCATAGATGAGAGAAACCATATGATAATTGTCTTTCTCTGCTTGACTTATTTCACTTAGCATTATCTCCTCCAGTGCCGTCCATGTTGCAGCAGATGTTGAGAAATCGTTCTTTTTGATAGCTGAGTAATATTCCATTGTATATATGGACCACACGAGAGACTATGGACTCTGAAAAACAAACTGAGGGCTTCAGAGGGGAGGGGGTGGGGGATTGGGATAGATTGGTGTTGGGTAGTAAGGAGGGCACATATTGCATGGTGCACTGGGTGGTATACGCAACTAATGAATCATTGAACTTTACATCAAAAAATAAATAAATAAAAATAAAAAGTTAAAATGGTCTTCTCAACCAGGGGCCATCTTGTCACCCAGGGAACATTGAACAATATCCAGACAGTTTTCACAGTCACACTGGGGAGGGGCAGGTGGTGGTCAGGGTGCTAAACATGCTATCATGCACAGGGAGACCCACCGCAGAGACGGATCTGGCCCAGAGTGTCAGTCAGCGCAGAGACTGAGAAACCCTAAGTTAAAGAATATCTGTATTTTTAGTATTTAGAGTTCTCTTCAGGTTGTTTTCCCATCATCACACTTCCCACTTCTACCCCCCAAACTAGAAAGTGCCCCTTTCATTGCCAGTTAGGAAGTTCCAGTCCCAATCAACAAGGCAGCTCTCCTTGGGCTTTCCCAGCTGATGGGTGTGAGAGAGAAATCTTTCTTGTTGTTTTCTCAAACTATCAGTCACCTTGAGCAAAGATTTGTATATTGGATCCCCATTCCTTTGACCATTATTATTATTATTATTGTTATTATTATTATTATTATTATTATTATTATTACTTGTCCGTACATTTCATGCCTATTTGCTACACTGAACTGCATTTCAAATGATTTTTACAGAGTTGTTATTATTCAACTGATCTATGGGTGGTTATTTTTGACCATACATAAAGTTTAAATTTTACGGAGTTAAATATGCCTTTCTTTTTGCTTCTGATTATCTCACCTTAATCATGATGGTTTTGCCCACCTGTAGATTTCATGTGCACTTTTTCTATGTTCATCCACAAAGAATTATCTACCTTTATCGTGGTGTCTTTAATCTCTCTGATATTTTAAAGGTGGGTAAAATAAGGAACCACTTCATTTCCTTCCAGACAGATGGCCATTTGTGCCAGCTTTTATTCAACCATCCAGTCTGTTCCAATTGAAGTACAATCTTCTCATCTATTAAATGCCTATCTCGACTGGGACCTAGTTTCTAACTTATTCAGCATATACTTACAGAACAACCACTATGTGCCAGAAAGTTGTAGATATATTTTATGTTATATTCTCTTCGATAATTAACTACTAATTGACGTTGATACTATTCAATGAGTGTGTGGTATGTCTTGTTCAGTTTGTTTTTGACATTCCTTTTAGGTTTGTTTAATACAGTTGTGTAAAATCACCCTAGTTAATGGGTTTCATCTCCTTTGCCATCCTTCTTATTCTATAGGTCCTCAGTTTCTTCAGTGTGTGTTTATATAAAGACACACGTACTCCCATAGCTTGGGAAAAACAAAGGGAACAATGCACATGAGGTGTCTGCTCACTTGGTCCTGCACATACTGGCAAAGGCAGAAAACAGTAAAATCAATGTGTGTGTGATATAATGTCCTCATGGAAAAATCACATGGGGAGCTATCTTGAGTAAGGATGAATTATTATGGCAGGTGCAGGATCTGGGCAAAGACCAGAACCAGAACTAGAGAGTGCCCATTGGACTTGTCAAAAACATCAAAACCTAAAGAACAGGAATAACAAAGAAAAGATGTCACATAAGACAAGTGACGAAGGGACTTGCTTCCCTGCCTCACCCCCCAACAAGGCAAATAAACAGTGAGTGGTGAAATAAAGGCGGACTGGCCATCAGGAATGCAAGCCTTCTGCTCCTTGATATTAAAACAGACCACCTGCTGTTCTACTTTGTATATTTCCTGTTGTGAAGTGTTGGTTTATACCTTTTGCTCATTTTTCTTTCAGAACAGTCCATCTATGATGTGTTTCACGCCATGAAAATATCACTGCCTCTGTCTTTTTCCTCCCTTAATGTTTTGGCTGGCATCAAGGGGATCCAAGGAGAGCAGGAATATCACCAGAAACAAAGAGACTTTTTCTTCCTCCTGGTTGGTCTCTTGAGGGCCTCCTGCACTATTAGACCTGTTTTCCCTCTCATGTCCATGTCCTTCCTCTCTTTTCTCTCTGTTTTTACTGATCAGATCACCCATGTTTCTTTAGATTGATATCGTACATATCGGTAGTTATCCCCAAGTTTGTTTGTCCATAGGAATTTCTGGATACCACTTTTGAATTCTTTTTTTAAAAAGATTTTGGGGCGCCTGGGTGGCACAGCGGTTAAGCGTCTGCCTTCTGCTCAGGGCGTGATCCCGGCATTACGGGATCGAGCCCCACATCAGGCTCCTCTGCTATGAGCCTGCTTCTTCCTCTCCCACTCCCCCTGCTTGTGTTCCCTCTCTCCCTGGCTGTCTCTATCTCTGTCAAATAAATAAATAAAATCTTTTAAAAAAAGATTTTATTAGTTTATTTGACACAGAAAGACAGAGACAGAGAACAAGCAGGGGGAGTGCCAGAGGCAGGCTTCTGGCTGAGCAGGAAGCCCAAGGTGGGGTTTGACCCGAGGACCCTGGGATCATGACCTGAGCCAAAGGCAAACACTTAACCAACTGAGCCACCTAGGTGTCCTCCACTTCTCCATTCTTTAGGAAAAAGATAATGAGATCTGGCAAGCTTGCTGTGTATCCACTGCTGGCCTAACTAGTTTGGCTGGGGGTGAAAAAGTCATGGCAGTCAGTAGCCCAGGAGGTCATGAGGTGTGTGTGTGTGTGTGTGTGTGTGTGTGTGTGTGTGTGTTGTGAACTGAGGGCAGTCCTCAAAGCAGGAGTACCAGGGCTCACATATTCTAAGGTGACCCTTATTGACAGAGGCCAGAACTCAATCAACAGAAGTTACTAATGGGGTGTCTATTTTGACTCATGGGACATCTTTATAACAAAATTAAGAAAGTTCTACAAAAATTAACAAAATGAAGGAATCCCTGTATCTTGAAGTTTCAGCTGGTGCTGGGTGACTGCTTCATTCGTCAACACACTGTCACCATCTCTCATCATTCTCCTTCTTGCTCCTTCCCCTCACCACCCTGGCTTTCTTTTGAGCCTTGGTTTTCTGAATCAAGCAGCTTCGTCAGAGACTTGGCACTGGCCATTGCCCCTGTTGGGCACACATTACCTGAGATAACCTCAATCTCCCTTCCTATCTCCCTTGAGGTCTTGGTCACATTTTATCTTCTTTGCAGGCCTTGTATGGACATCCAGTATAAAAAATGACATCTCATCAACTTCTTTATACCTGCTTTCCTTGTCTTCAGAGTTCCTGTCACCATCTGACATGTTATTTGACTATTAGTATTTGCTTATATTCTCTCTCCATCCTAGAATTATAAGGACATTGTTTATCAGCACCCTATATTCATTGCCCAAACAGTGCCTGGAACATGGTCGATACTAAGTGTGTATTCCTCAACAGAATGAAAAATATTCTCAGTAAAAAGAGAGTCTGCATTATGCTTGGGAACAGTCTAAGGTCGAAATGGATTTTCTGATGAGAAATGGTGCTAAGGGTGCCCTAACAGGGACAAGACCACACACAAATATTGAAACTAATTTCCTGCCTCTAAAATATAAGTGGGAGAACTTGTGCTAGGTTACAAAAACACTTGTTTGTGTGAAATTTGTCATTTGTTTTTCTATTTCCTGGTAGTTACCTCTAACCCATGGAGCCAGGGAACCTTACAGGAGTTTCAGAGTTTCTTCTTCTGGGATTTTCAGAAGGACCCGAACTGCAGCCCCTCATATTTGGGCTTTTCCTCTCCATGTACCTGATCACTGTGTTTGGAAACCTGCTCA